>NC_133860.1:54059366-54244366 GCF_047830755.1 Zonotrichia albicollis
CACTTTCTGTCTAGTATTGCAGGCACAAAGGAGTGGTTACACAGAGAAAGGGATTGTGAGATTCTGTTCCCATGACTCACACGCATGTTAGATAGAAACTCTGAAGATCACTTATTGGAGCATTTTATTTCACAAGCTTTAAGAGTCCATGTGAATGCTTGTTCAATATCTGTTTATTGGTAAATGCTTTAGACTGAAGCTCTAAAGAACTTAATAATTTATTAATTTTTTCCTCACTACTTGTTGTTCAGAAGAACATACCAGAAAAACAGCCCATTGATGCTCATATTCTCAGTATTTTAAGTCTTTTTGAAGAAAAACTCACAGGCTATAATAGGACAGAATTAGGACATCTGTGAATTTATATTACATTTGCTTTATTCTCTTGCAATTCTTCATTCATTTCTTCTGCTCTCAGGCAAGGTCTCTGCACAATTTTGGCCTACAGAAGAGAGCGAGAAGAAGAAAAAAGGAGTGAGACATAGCACACTGAATTTACATTTTGGCATATAGGATGTACAGCATAAAACTGTGTAAGAGTAGAAATCTCAGCCAATTTCCTATAACCTAGGGAATCCATGTACTCAATGTTATTCTAAAAAAAAAAAAGCTATTTTTTCCTTAAGCTGACTCACACTTAGTTACTTGAAATTACCATCACAGTAAATTAATCTAACTTAAGTATGTATTTGTTTTCCACAATTCAACTCCGGCAATGATGTTTCTCTGAAAGTTAAAGGCTTCTATTTTCAACAGGGTAAAGCACATTGCTCTTCACACATTAATAGACTTATTCTCAACAATTGTGCAAAAGATGTGAATTTACTGTAATATGTTTGGAACTGCAAAAGTTTTGTAAATGCAGAGAAAACAAATAATGTTGATTCAGAACAAACCACATTTATTGCAGTTTTTTCGGCTGTAATCCTTTTCTTCTACTTTCCTGAAATTACCTGCCATCAGGATGTAATAAACAGAAGAATCCTTTTGGATTCTGAACATTCTTGTGAACAAACCTAACTACTTCCAATGCAGAAGTACCTCTTAAAATATTTGGCGACTTACACACTTGCAAAATGAAACTTAAAAAGCAAACTGCCTCTTAAAAAAATAAACAAAAATAAAACAAAACCACAACAAAACCCACAACCTCAAAAAAACCCAAAACCAAAACAAAGCAAAACAAACAAACAAAATAAATATCCACCTTTTCAAAAATAATTTATGGAACAAACACCCCTCTATCTGATTTTCCCTAAACTTTTGAGTCATCTCCTCCTCAAAATCTGGCAACATAGGCCCAGAAAAGCTTTTGATGATCTTAACAAGACAACAATTTTGCTCTTCCAGCCATTCCCTACTTACTTGATCCTTCTGTCATGCTGCCATAAAGCCTGAGAGGCAAAACAATCAACTAGACAAAAGAATTAATTCAGACCAGAAACAGTCTTTATTTTTGCTGGGACAAAGACAGACACGGAAAGGGGGAGGAAACAATGGTGGACTAAACCAACTGCATGGGGGTAGGTAGGATCAAACCATTCAAAACATGTTGAATACAACAAAATATCAACTGAAAAATATTAGAACAAAAATGTACCACTACAGGATGACTTGAAAAAAATTCTACATTTTAAAATTAGCTTTTACTTAGACTGTTTTCCTGACCTAGACAGCCAATCTTAAAGCCTTCAGACATACTACACCTCAGAAGATAGGTGAAAGAGAAACACAACAGACAAATGAAATCAGGATTACCTCAGTTTCAAAGAGGTAGAGAGACAGCCTCCCATTCTGTGGTTGGGCTTTTCATATCAAAACGAAAAAAAAAAAAAAAGGGAAGGACTGTTTGTTTCACACTTCCAGAACGGAGAAGTGAGAGAGAAGAAGTCCAATAGACCTCAAGGTAAGACTCCCACTGGGAAGCCACTGGATTCATACTCAGTTTGAGGGATGTCAAGAACTGATGCAGCTTCTCACAGAGAGTCCCTCAATGGTTGGTCTCTTTTCTCATCTTTCTCTTTTCTAATTTTTCTATTTGCACGAAGTCATGGATACCATGAAAACCCTTACTGCAATCAGGAGATCCCTTCTTTCAAGAAAGTGCGCATACCATACAGCATTATGGAAGACTGTCAGGTTGCTGCAAAATTATTTATTTTTTGATGAATCCATGATGGCTTTTACTCATGAACTTGTTCAGAGACTTGACATCAATAAAATATTACCCTTTATCATTACACAGTGTCTGACTATACAATGATGCTATGAAAGTAATGAGATTGAGGATGACTGCTGAAATTTCCATCTATTTGTATTTTGAGCTCTCAATATAAAGGATCAAAACAACATAGAATTAAAAAAAAGTTTTCTTGTTTCTCAACATGTACTAAGAATTTTTAGCGAAGACCGTATAAAATAATTTTTGATAAAATCTATATTCATAGTGTGCAAAAGGCAAAAAAAGACCTCATCCCTGGTAAAAAACTAGTAAATATTTTTAGACACAGTTTATTGGTAATCCTTTGTCATGTACCTGGGAATTTTTTCAGTCTTCCCCGGAGAGTCATGAAAAATAGACAATTTGACTTTAATAGAGTAGAACAAAAAAATATGGGTTTTTTTCCTTGCAGTTTGCTGCATTCAAGAACAAAACCTTTAAAAATACATAAAATTTTGCAAGAGGCTTGATAACCTTATGAGTATTTGTAGAAACATAGGTACACATTTATGGTTCTTACTGCTAAACAGAAGTCTGGAATAGAGATATGCATTACCAGCAGAGTTCAAACACCCAGCCATCTCATAAAAATAATTGTTATACATATTTATTATGTACCTGGTCACTACAAACTTGAAAGACTGTAAGATCACAGCATGCTACACTTATAAGAGAGAACATATGCTTTGCAATTTAAAGATCTGCCAATTGGTATCAAAAGGCTAGACTTCTACAAATTCGAACACAGAGCTTGTATGTTTTTTCAAACAATACAGCAAAAATTACCAGTTCTCCATTACCACTTCTTTCCCTTTTTTCTGACCTACAGCTGGTTACAAAAGTCCTCCTTAACATCTCAGTTGTTGAGAAGCAGTTGTTCCTTGTGTGTTTACCTAGAATAGCAGTGATAGGCACAGTGACTTCTTACTAAAAATACTTAGTTATATAGTGTTGCTTGGTCCTTACTATGTCAAACTAAGCACATATCTCTGAAATTATGCTATTCACTCATCTGGTCATCCCAGGCAGCCAGATAACTAACTATACAAAGGGACATAAATACCAGATGGCAGGAACAAGTTCAATGCAAAATGAGGATGTCACATCATCCTTAATAGTATCATGAAGAATTTTTAAGTTAAAAATTGCTATTAATAAAACAGTGAATACTATTATATTAAAGATGGATAACTCATAATATGCTGGACCACTGGAGCTCCAAATCTTTCAGGCTTTTAATCCTGACCAAGAAAAAAAAAAAGTAGTATTAGTGAGGATGAGGTTTTTCATGTCTCATTTAACTTGTAATTTGACAAGTAGTTCACTTACAAGAAGCTTTAAACATATTGCTCCTCCAAGGCTTAAACACAAAATCTTTAAGTATATGGGAAATTGAGCCAATATAACTAAGTACTTGGGAACCCCCACTTACAATTTATTAATATTCCTGATTCTTGGAAAATCTTTTTACTTTCAGAAGTCTGCACTTACAACATTCAACATTTGATATATTTGGTTCAAAAAGATTCAGTCCTGATATTTTGCTGTATTTATAGAGACATTTGAGGAGAACTAATTGATACCAATTTCCTTTAACTTATGTTTGTGATATGAAGACAAATTCTTTTAGCAAGAAAATACAATGGTCAAGCAATAAGTGTTCCATCTTAAGAAACAATACAAAGTTAAGGAGGAAGTCACAAGAGAATATAGAAAGAACCAGGTACAAGTGTCTTAGTTTGTGTCAGCAGTAAAGGACTTATGTTTCCAGCATGACAGAGAAAGACAGAGAAGTTTACATGACTGAAAAAAGTAGAAAACCTGATTAAAAGGATGGATGGCCCCTAAAGAACACAGAAGTGTGTAAGAGAATATGGATATTTTTATACCTTGTCTATAATATGCATTTTTATTGCCTAAATTTAAAGTCAGAAGATTATAAGCTATGTATCTCTGCTTTTATTATATATACATCAACAGGTGACTTGTAAAGCATGGCTTTCAAAATCAAATTGTAGACCTAGATTAGCAAAAGATATTGCAGAATACAGTATGCACAAGGAACTGGATATCTGCGCCACTTTTACCACCTCACAGAACGATGCCAAGACAAGCAGGCTGATGTGGATGGAGGCAACAGCCATATCATGACTGCAGAAGGATTATGAGGAAAGTAATCAAAAATTTAATACAAAAGAGCTAATCTTGCAATCTTGCTTAAATAACTTTTATTTACTCTTTCAAAGCACAGTTACTGTAAATACTGAATTTTTAAACATGTTTACATCCTGACTAAAGTGAGTTAAAAGGTCATCTGTGTTTATGGAAGTATGGTTACATTCACAGGGGGTACTTGTGTTGCAAGACTACCTGCTTAGACACAGGACAAACTATGATTATGGTCATTTGCTGGAAACAGCAAAAAAATTAAAATTCTGTGAATAAATATCTCTAATGTGTCCTGAAATAATTAGCATGAGAGTAGGATGTGGAGTTCTGAGTTTTTTCTTTGACAACCTGATCCTTTCTGAGATTGGACCCTTTCATATTTCCTACCCTGTTTTTCATGAAAGAACTTTCAACTTTCAAAACCTCAGATTGTTCTGATTTTGTGGTTGGTTGTGATTTGCCTATTTGCCTTTAGGTGGCTTGTTGGTTTGTTTGTTTTTGGCTTTGGGTTTGTTTTTGTTTTTTGTTTTTCCTTAGATGAAGAGTTTATACACAGTTCTGTCCTGAACCAAAAAAGGAATGAAACTTGACATCATCTTTGTTTTAGTCTGGATAGTAATGACACTTTAAAAGGATAATGGAAAATTTCTTGTAGTTATTTTCTAAGAAAGACTATATCAAATAGTAATTTGTCTCCCATATTGTAGAAATGAATTTTTTCTATGATGAAACAATACACATGTCGTAAGTCTTCATATGCTATATCAACTTAATGGCAAAACAAGAAAATGGGTCTAGCTCTTCATTTCAAGACACAGGTGCATTAGGCATCTTTCCTTGTACTATTTTCTACAGAAAAAAAAAAATCTAGGAACTACTTCAGAGTTTGATCCATGCTTTCCTTTATTCTTCTTTCTCAGTTTCTTTTTGCTTTTAGCAGGAAAAGTGCTCAAAATTGCTTTTGGAAAGATTTTCTCAATTATAGTTTCCCTTCACTTCCACAGTCATTTTACCAAAGCCTAGGGACCTGATGAAATTCTCATTAGAGCCAGCTGGAAGATTTCAACTGACTTCACTAAGCACTAGAAGGGGCTTTCTGTTTTCCAGATAAAATAAGCACCCTTTGCCAAGATGTGCAACAGTTATTGCTTTTGGCCATAATACGTACTGCCTCAACCCCACTAGATTCTCCAAACCTGTAGAGTTCCTACCAGTATGCCTTGATGGCCAAAGCGTGTAACTAATTCAAAACTTCAAATAGCTGTTTTCACATTGGCTTTGAAAAAACATATTTCCCAGTGAAAATAATCTGTTTCCTTCCTACTTTGCTTCCCCCTACCTCACCTTTCTCTAAGAAAAAAAAAAAAGGTACTGTTTTCCCAAATATACTCATTAGAGGGACAGACACTACAAGGTGTTTCTTTTTATAAAAAATGAAATGAAAAAGAAAATACTGAAGGACAAAACAGCCAAAATGTTTTCAGAGCTCATTAAGCACTAACAAGTGTTTTCACTCTTCTTAGATGGTAGGCCTATTGCTGTAGGAGTCGCACTCATTAAAACTGTTTCACTCCTGCTATTTTTACACTTCCAGATCAGAAAGTCTGGTATTGTACACTATGTGCTTGAGAGGTGTTCCATATGAAAGTAACCATCGCAGCAAGACCCTGGCAAATAGAATCGAATTACTCACAAATCAGGCTGTATTCTGTCATTTCTTGAATGGTAAGATATGGGGCATACTGCTGAATAGTGCATTCAATTGCTGGTTTCTGTATTCTTCTCCAAAAATAAGATAAATATTACACACTTTCCAAGATTTCGCTGCTTTGAAGGTCATCTCCTATTTCAAAATGTGAGGATTGCAGCTGTAGTTGTAACTAGTGAAATATTATGATGGCTGTAAAGCAAAAATAGTTTTATATATACAAAAGAAACTACCAAAGTGTTTAAAAAACACCTGGCCTTTACAAAAGGCTAGGATTTTGTTGGACAAATCAACTTTTGGTAAGACATGGACAAAATAATGTCATTTTAGTTAATAATGCCCTAACTTTTTTCCTAAATTCTGATGCTGTCTGGTATTGTAACCCACATTGTCCACTGGATTATAATACATACTTAAGTTACACTTGCAAGGCTAAGGGATTTAATCATACTAAAATCTCATTATTTTTCCTTTAAATAGCCCTGAGTCAAGTAATTTGCTGGAATAACTCCAGTGAGCTAGCAGACTTATGCCACCAAAGTATTTGGCCTAATTACTCTGTTACTCCTGCCATAGCTGATAGAAAAATGCAATCTGAGATTTGACTACATCTGGAAGTAGATGTGGGAATACTTTTGGGTTTAGATTTGTAAATATTCTGAAGACAAAATATTCTGAAGACACTCATTTATGGAATGATGTCATAGCTGAACTAAAAGAAGCTGTTTACCTAATAAGATGAATCTTCAGTACTTTCTGACTCCTACAATCAGAAAAAGTTTCAATTTCAAATGACAGTGCTATTCAGTAGATGGGAGCACTGTGGAAAATATAAATGTATTCTAGAGACCATGACTGGACTCTTAGTGGTCCAGAGTCCCAACAACTGAAAACAAACTTTTCAGCTAAACAACTTGATGCATTAGGGTAATATGAACAGCAAAAATGTGAATGGAAGTTTTCTGTCAAATTAAAAACAAAAAAAATATAACACAAAAAACTCAAGAGTGGAAAAAAGGGTTCAACTTCACTATTTTTTGCCCAGACTTTTGTTAATAGTTTAATCTAGAACTCTGATTGGCTTCAGATTGTCTTCTGGATGTTTTAGAAAGTAAAACACAGGCATACAGATCTGAAGATTAACAAACAGTCCTGTCTCAAGAAGGTCAAGGTTTGTTTTCCACTTAGAAAAATATTTATAGAAAGAATGCAGTCAGAAAACAAAGCATTATTCACATACTAAACCTCATTATACTAGCCACCAGGAAGAAGCTTAACCAGAGCAAAGTATGGGTGTATGGGATGGAAATTTAGAGATTATGAAGGAAATTTAGTCTATTAAACAACAACAACAATCAAAAAACTAATTTTATACTTTTTCTGATACAAGTAATGTTAATAACCAAAATTTAAATGTATATACATTTCTCACAAAATAGCAAAATAGCTGTATGATGTCACCTACATTGTCAATTCTTAAAGACATAAGTATTTGAAGTTCAGTGACTGGATATTATAAATACATAGGTTTGAGTTTGGCTACTACAATGAAATAACCTTAAATTCCAGTTTAGAATGATTATGGTTTTTCGAAATTTATTTTAACTCCGATCAATATAAAATTTAATTGATTATTGTGTTTGTGTGTTAATATCTTTTACAGAATCTGCTTTTTGTGGCATTATAATGTCTCTCTATATTTGATTTCCAATGATGCCCTGAAATAGATCATGAATTACCCTTTCCAGAGAGACTCTGGCAAAGATGAAACCATGAAAAACTTGAAGTCCCTTTTTAAAAATACTCTTGTGCCTCTGAGAGACTGCCATTTTGTGCTACTGTTTCTTTTGATTTCTGGAAGGAAAAGGAAGATGACTCAAGTAGTACAGATGGTCCAGTTTTGTGTGTTTCTGGCTGTCAAAAATTTCCTTGGTCATAGTCTGGGTTTTACAAACGATTGGAAACTAGCATTTATTTTACTTTTTTTCTTAGATAAATTTGCAATATTCTGCACAGCCACATTCATATTGGTAACTGTCTTAGTAAGGTAATTTTTTTGTATTCCACTGTATATATGAGCAAGTAAAAATTATTAAATTAATTTTTGTAAGAGAATTAATTTTTGTGAGTTTAATAAGCTGAAGAGGCTCACAAATATGTCAAGCAAACCAGAGCTCTTGATGTCCAAGGTATCAATGGTGATTTGCATGGGGTGAGTAACCCATCTTGTAGGAATCAGAAATCTGCCAGTAGTCATTACCCCTAATAAAAACAGTTTTTGCAAAGGAATATGGAACAAACCCATTGGTGCTTCTCTTCTAAAGTAACTCTTCAGACATCCCAGCCATTTAAAAAAATACTTTTATTTCAAGATGAGGAAAAGTAATTCTGATTATGAATTTACAGGTTCAGATCAGTTGATTTCTCTTCCCCTAGGCATGGTAAATAACAGGAACAACCTTTTACATGTCTTAATTGTCTTGTGGATTAAGTGAGAGTGAACACGGACAAAATGTGATACTTGGACTGCTTTTGAGTCAGAAACTCCCAACTTTCAAATATTGGGGATTTTAAATTTGGGTCTCAAAAATTACTGAAAGAGAAATCTGATCTGATTAGATCAAGAAAATGACCTCTGTCTTCTTTACATTTTTCTTTAATGGTACATTCCCAATGAAATATCTCTTATTACCAAAACCCAAATACAGTCTGTAAAATGGCTGATAGTGTTTTCTCTACTATAGTACCATAAAGTATAGCAGAGGTTTAATTCTGTCATGTCTCTGTCTGCTTATGATAACCAGGGAAGATATTAATATTTAAACTTCTTTCCTACATGAACATTCTTCATTCATTTATTATTTAGAAGCTCAGAAAAACAGTGTATAAAGAGTAAAATAAGAAGGAAAAAACTTAAGAGAGAATCAAGGCACTTAAGATGTCTTTTTTAAAACATGACAATAAATACACATCACATTTTGCAATGAAGATTTTTATGTGAATAACCTGGTATTTCTACAGCACAGGAATGAACCTCAGATCTGCATTTTCCCTTGGTCCACTAAAAAATTGAAGACTGCTTTTACATTAAGAGACAATACTAAAAAAGAGAAACTGCAGTCCAAAACATCAAGGGCTTGCCTCAGGAAAGATCTCTACATTGGCAAAGATTAATCCTTTCTGCAGAAAAAGATCATGGCTGTTCTGAGACAAGTGACAGGTAAGTAGATCCCAACATGAAAAAAATAAAAGAGATTAAAAGAAAAGAACTATGTAGATAAACTAGTCGAAAGAGTTTACAGGAGGGAAGGAACTATTTGACAGGCTACTGAGATTCATACCTTGGAATATCTAAGAAAATTCTTCCTTGTTAAGAATGAATGAGATTTGTTTGTCATTTCTTTGTATTTCCTTCTGTAATTTCCTTTCCAAGTTTGCAAGCAAGTTTTTAACACTTTCTTTCATTAGAATAAAACTTTCTTTCACTTTGGTCAACTGTGGTCATGAAGGTGACTGAAAACAAAAACCTCTTATTAAGCCTGCAATCCAACATAATTTTGGGAGCTTTAGTGGGTGGTTGTAGTAAATTTTCCACCAATCTGTAAGAGTAAATTTGGCTGACAGTAGTGTCTATGTGAGGGCAATGAAGTCTTGCTTAAGGCAACCAATGTTGTATCACCAAAAAACCAGGACGCAGTTGCAGACCTCATCTCAACAGAGACTTGTACTTCTTTATATTTCTGCCAAAAAGTAATGTCCAGAGAGAGTTTAACTTAATATTTCAGCTCTAGAAACATGTGGCAGCTGAAATAAATAAGTAGCACGCGTATTTGGTAAATATGAATTCTGAAAGAGTGAGGACTATATTTTCATCACTTAAATGCAAGTACGTACCTGAGATGACTAAATTCTGGGAATATGTCCCTAGACAAATTATCTACTAAGAAGGTGATTATGAAACTGACAATTCACTTTATAAAAGACCAGACAGATGGCATAATCAGCATTCTTTTATACAATTACTTTCTCAAGGGTAGTTTCCAGTAGAAAGAAAGATACTCAAAGACCAATTAATTGAACCCCAGTGATCTTGGGGTTCACAGTTATGAGTTATGTTCCAAGATAAAGGATAATAGAGGAAGCAGATGCACCTGATAATGTTCATAAACTTCAGCTGAAATTACATATAGTGCAGATATCATCCTATCTCACACGACTTGTTGCCATGAAAATTTTAAGATTAATTCTGAAGTGTGAAGAAGCTGTGAGATAAAAACATTAATGTCTGATATTCATGTGCCAATGAAAATTAGGCTCGCTTATCTAAATGGTCATCCAAACTCAAAATGAGCTAATGCTATACATGAATGATCTTTTTTCTGGCAGCTTGAATTACCACTTCCTCAAAATTAATATATTCTGCCCAAGTGAGTATTTATTTTGTAGTTTGAAACTTGGAACGTCTGTATTTAGTCTGCATGCACTGCAGTTGTTTGAAAAGTATGGGGTTGTTTTTCAACTGAAGCCTGAGATTTTGATAAATAATGAAATATTTCAATTATACAGTAAAAATAGTATTTTTTTTCAGATGGCTGATTTATTTTTTAAATATCATAAGGCCTTTATATTTTCATGGATAGATACAATATTTCTCTAAAACAAAAGCTGAACATTTTCATTGTTTCAAACTTGGCAGCTGTTACACAACAAAATATAATGATTTTTTTCTTAACAGCAGTTTTCTGTTACAGACTGAAACTGAATTGTTCTACTGACTTCATTGAGGAGAACAGCCCATTTGTAGGACCCAGTTCTACTAGAAAAAGTAGATTCCAGTAGAAATTTCTTCCAAGGTCAAGCTGTTTACAGTTAAAGAGTTATGTTTCCTGGGGTTTGTTTTCACTGCAATGTAAAGAGTAGATATCAATTATATCAAAGTTACCAATAATATTTCTCTTAAGATATAGCTGGAAAATGGTGCGAATGGAGTCCATTATTCAGTTTTGGTATGGTTCTCAGCTTTGGAGCTAATTAGGAGGAATAGATACCACATAAAATCTCACTAGTATAATACAGTTTTCACTCATTATCATGGGAAATAGTTAACTGTGACATACACAAAATTTTAATGTGAATTAAATTAAAGCACCATAATAAATCAAGGAAAATACGCATGCAACAAATTTGCCAGAAAAATCTCTTGGTTACTAAATTCTCTCTATTGGTCCTGGAAGCTACTGAAAAATCCTTTATTCGTAAGATGATATCACATATTACTGCTGTAGTGGAGGAAATATTTCTTTTATCTCTTCCCAAAATACATCAGAACTTTGAGTCATATTGTAGGTCATAATTCATTTATGACTTCACCTTAAAATCCTGATTGCCAATGTTTTGAATAGTTAATTAAACAAAACAAAGCAAATACCCCAAAACTCTGAAACAAACAGCTGAAGATACAGTCTTGCACCTTGACTGAAGGTATTTTTTTCTCATAAAATGATGTCTTTTGACATATTATTTTACAGTTCTGTAGCTCAGATTTGGGATGTAATTGCCTTTATCCATTGATTTCTATTTTTGTTTATTTTTAAGTTAACTTGAGACTTTCAGCTTTGAGGTTATTTTCCTGAAGCTTCTGCAATACAATCTTTAATTGCTTAAGAACAAATAAGCAGAATAATTTAGGAGGCCTCAAGCTGCTTATTTTTCTTACAGATTTGTGTAATCTGCTTCTTTACAAGTATGCACGCTGTTTGTTTTAGCCACTAAGAATTTTAATTTACTATAACAGCTAACTGGATCTACAGTGTAAGTAGTGTACATTATTTTATCCCTATGTTGTGCAAGCATGCAATGCCAGTCTGAGGCTGAATGACTGACTCATGTCATATGTGTCTATGATATCTGGAGTAATACTCTCCTAGGAAATGCACCACTGTGCCTGCATAGAGTAAAACTTAATTGTTATAAGTTGGGTAACATTTATGTTGCTTGTGTCACTGTGCTATTGGAAATCAGAAAAAAAAGGTCCTTCATATATTAAAGACCACCTTCAGCCATGTAAGTAAGCAGAGTAAAGGGATCTAAATCCTCTGGAAATGTCTGGTATAGAAGTATTTTGTTAGTATTGAATTAACAACATGGGCTGTGAGTTACCTAATAGGCAAGAGCTCAGTTACCAAAATTCAGAGAATTTATATTAATTTTTGTTTCACATAGGGTGGAACCAAAACTTGTTCATTCCTTAAGGAATTTATGTATAATTTTTGCTTTTAACAATTATTATGGATCACCATGCAGTGCAAATGTGATCCATGTTCACAAAATTACAGATTTACAGATTCAGAGAATATTCTGTTGGAAGGGATTAGTCATGTTTGACCAAAGAAAGGAAAACAGAATACTAAAAGTCATATAACTGGTTTGCCTTTATTGCTAGACTACCAATTCAGGATCAAGACAAAATGCAAGGTAATACGTTCTAGAAAATAACTATTCAGAACAGAGGTTTACTACCTATACTTCTGCAAAAGGAATGTAGAGAGCATTCCTGTTGTGTAGAATTTTATAAGATGCTTATAAAGAATGGTTGATAATATAAAAAATTTGTACATGGATGCTTGGATAGCATAGAAAATTGATAAGGAAGGTATGAAGAAGAAGTCTGAAGAAGTCTGAAGAGCATGGCTTGTTATCTTTCATTCTCTTGTCCCACCCAAATGTTCTGTTCCATCTTGATGAGGGCAAATGAACAAACCAGGCTTCCCTTCCTGAAAAGATCACACATAGTTTTAAGAAATAGGTGTGATGATAAGGTAAAAAAAGGGGTTACTAATAAGGGTATATTAGTAAGCCACTCTTAAGGCTCAAGACAACTTGTACCAATCAGACAGTGAGATCTCCCAGGGGAGATTCCCCTGCAGTGCTTCCTCAGTTCCAGAAACATACATTAGCTCTGAATTAGGTTAACCAAATTAGACATTGTTGACAGATGTGTTCCAACTGGGTAGTCAGCTAAAACACGGTAGTTTGTGAAAAATATGGATCAAATAAAATGCCAACTAATTGACTGAAATATTTGTCAAGGAATATGATTTAAAAGTGATAGGCTCAAGGAAGATCCTGATAGAATTTGTTTTGGTCTTTCCATTCATTGGGAACTCCCTGGAGCTGGCATTTCTGCTGATGAATAACATCTATGTTAGGAGCAAGACAAGAAGACTGTATTATTGGCTAGTTGCTCTCAGTTCATCTCTATAGGACTTAGGAGAGTAAGACTACTAACTGGTATGAACGAAATCTGTGCAGGAAGGAAATCTGATAACAAATCTGCAGTCAAATTTATGTATACTGTGGATGTTTTTTTTTCTTTCACTCGTCCAGTACATTATTTTTTCCCAAAATGGACTTCTGTAATTTTAACAGTGGATAAAAGAGAGGCATAAGGAGTGGCTGGTTGCATTCCCATTAAAATGGTTATAAAAGCTGAATATATTGTCTGTATTAGCTGTGAGATAGGGGATTAATGACAGGGACAGGAAAAGATTTAGAAGTTAGTATTTAAATTTAACTAAACAAAATAGAATAGAAATTAGTAAGAAGGATCTAGCAGATTCTCCTTTTCCTGCTTCTTTGGGTAGTTGACTAAACTGAGCGGTGACATGGGAAGACCTTTAGAATATTTAAGTGAGGAGAATGGATCCGTCTCTCTGCAGGGTTCACCTACTCAGAACTAGCTGTACTATCACAGCTTGACTCCTATGTTCAACACATTACCTTTTGATAAAAAATAAACTAATTAAGAGAAGAATTTCTTGAAATTTTCTGCCAAGTTTTCCCCTGTAAATAGATTCCCTTCTTACTTTCTGTTCTTCAACTGTGAGACTTTGCATAGTCTCAGGAATATTGCTTTAAAGAAAGATACCCAGTGCTGACTCCAGCTGAGCAACCGCTCTCTCTAGTTCAGTTTTGAAAACACATTCAAGGATGGAGATTCCCAACTTTTGAATTGGTTGTAGAATTTTTTTAACCAACCAAAAACATGGTTACCCAGTTTTTCTGAGTAAAACAGTGCCAGACCTCCTTATGAAAAAGCCTGTCTAAACACTGAGTTTCAGCAGTACCATCTTTCTGGAAAATGTAATAATGACACATGAATAATTTCTGTTAAACACAAAAAGTCCTCCCGGAGAACTTATGACAAAGGTAGAAGTTAGAGATATATGACCTTTTCCCACACACCAGCCTTATGAAATTTTACTTACATGACACTTCATAATTATAATTTTGGAACAAATACTGATTGTTTTATTCAACAAGGAGCATTTTCTCCTGTGATGTGTGCCATAAGCTCAGGCTTGGTGAAAGAAAATTCAGATTTAACAGAAAACAAATTACTTGGCCATGTGAGTAAGAGCCAGTTCTATGCGTAACATAAACAGAATCACCTTTAGATATTTGCTTCTTTCTAAGTGCTCTTTGATGACAGCTTATAATAAGGACCAGCCTGTTCTTCAAAATTTGCTTTGTCCCATCTATGACGAATTTCACACATCAAGAACTAGGGACCGCCATGTTAAGATATGCAGCATCTCTGTAACACTGAAGAAAGTGTTGAAAACTGAAGCTCAAAAAAATTCAACAAGGAAAGTTTTTGCAACATACATTTTGACAAGTTCTTTTCATTAAACTCCTCTTAGGGGCATTGAAGTATTTTATTTTTTTTTTTTCATGTGAAACATTTTTATTTTTAATTTTTTTTTTAAATAACAAAGGAAAAGCTGCTTTTGGGCTCAACTCCTATGTCAACTAAAACCAATGATTATACTATTGGACTTGAATGAAATGGATTTGCCTTTTAACTTGCTCCAAACAAATGTATCTAGAACCACCAACACTTGAGTTTGTAGTGCTGTTAGCCATGCACAAACATAGAGTATCTCTCTCTTACTGATTGTGAGCTATAGCAAGGTTTATTCATGGAGATATTTATGCATTAATCATATGTACTTTCACCTCAGAAGCACTATGGGTTTACATGTTTCTCTTTAATTTGTGCACAGCTGGAGTCATAAAAGAAAGCTTCTGGGATGACACTTCGACACTCAAAATTTACTGGAGTTCTGCTCTTGACCTTAATTTGTGTGCAATCAAGGGAAATTCTAAAATCATAGATGTGTTCTAGCTTTATTTGTGTTAATGAAGATGCTCTGCTTCTGGTTGCTCATTACTTTTCTGTAACTTCCAATTGAAAATTGGAAGTCCTAACCTGTGAGGAAATTGTGAGTCCTAATCTGCTTTAGAAAATTTATTATCTCAAACCTCTTTCATTGATAGATTAATTTTTTAAATCTATTTTTAACTTTGAAAGGATTCAAATGAACTCACATCAGTGTTTTCATTGATGGAGTGAGCAGAAATTGCAAGCACAAAGGATGGAAAAAAACCAGAATAATTATTTAAAAGGTGAATAATTGGCTTTGTTTGAAGAAGCTAAAGATTTGAGACAGAAGTCGCTGAGTGAACCTGGAATAAAACTGGATAAATCCATTATTTATCTTCCCCTCCAAGAATGCCAAGACTGCCTCCCCAACATCTTACCCACAGGTATTCCAAGCTAAACTTTTACAGTTCCATCCAACATAACACTCTATCTTTGCCTGCAAAGATATTGTGAATTCCAAAAGAACAGGTAAAAGATACAGCTGAAATGACCATTTATATATCTAAAAATAAAAATTAATAAACCATAAGGTGCAACATCAGCCTCACACTGGCAACTTATACTGTGGAAGTCTGGAAATCTCAAAATACCCGTAATACCAGAATAGACCAGATATTAGTTAAAGGTATTTAAGTACCTAACATCTATTAAGTCTATGCCTAACATACATTTATTGATCTCCCCAAATACAGTTAAAGACTATCTTCTACATTTCTAGAGGATATATTATTTTCAAGTGCATATAGGTGCACACACATGCATGAGAAAGAGACATAAGGAGACATACACATATCTATCCAGCACAGCAAAATAACCGTAACACCACGTTAAATTTTTTAACAATATACACGGGAGTATGAACAGGCATAGAATTAGTTTCTTGCATTATGACTTGAAATTTTAAGGATTATTCTACAGTCAAAAGTAGTTTGAGAGTTCAAGGGTTGCCAGTGAGATTGCCATACTCTTATCTTCAAATTCTTCTTCAGTTTCCTCTGAAATGTCATTTTATAACCTTATGCCTTTTTTGCCCCTATTACATAAGCCCATGGGATCTAGATTGGCTTCAAATTAATGTCCATTACCCATGAGCTATGCTATCAAGCAGATTGGGTGATACAGTTAAGGTTCTTTAGCAGGTAGTTCTTCTGTAATCCTATCGACTCTTAAGTTTCATTGTTACATTTATTTTTTCCACAATCAGACAGGCCTTAAAGAAACAGAATAAAGGGCACACATGCTTGCACATACACATATCCCTTATACTCTGGTTTGTCAAAAGTGGATTGGCCCAAGTTCAAGAGCCATTCTTGAAGCAGAACTTCTTTCAATCACATTCCATACAGCTGAAGAGCCAATCCAACCATGTAAGTGAATGGTACCAGAGGCTTTTAAACCAGATAAAACTTCTTCAGAAAAAAAAAAAAGAAAAACTTGCTGAAATAAAGGGAAAAGTATACCTCTGAAGTACAAGCTACTCTCATCAGAAGTCACTTTTTTTTTCTTTTATTCAGCTCCATATCCACTACTAAAAATAGTCCCTTACTTCTGACACTGTCAAGGAGGCTTTGAGATGTAAGAATCAGTACTACTGCAGACTAAGTACCTACAACTGTCTGACTTGGAAAAGATCCTTAGCTACTTCATTGATATGTCTGGAGTTTGAGACCACTTAAATGAGAACCAAGAGATAAAACTGGGAGTTTCAGGTTTCCCTAGTTGTCAGAAAATTACCTCCCAGAGAAATCAAAGTTTTATAAATTATGGTTTCTTGTCCCTTTTAATTTCAATAGCCAGTAACTAGATATTAAAATGCATAGAGAACTAGGTGTCTTGTCAGTGTAGAAACAGAGACAATAAATTGTTTCTTACATTACAACACAATTCTTTTTTATCCACACGGATACACACACCTAATCCATCATAAGAAGCAGGCATGAATGCATCTATTAGATATGTTGTCCCTCCCTCCTTCTCTCCCTCCCTCCCAAAGAGATTTCAGACTAGTATCACAACTTCTCTAAAGTGATGCTTGGACATGTTAACCTGATTTAAAAAGCATAGGCTAAAAATCTTGTTCTTGCTAAAAAAGATGCTAGTTGTTACTTTCTGAACAAAGATTTCTGTAAATTTTGCAGGTAAACCACAAGAAGCTTCAAGAAGAAGTGGGAATATTATCAAGGACTTCAAAAAGTTTTAGGAAGTATGTATTTTTTGATAGAAATGCACAAATTATTCCCAGAAGCCTCTGAAGCAGTCTCTCTTTGTACTCTGAAACCAAAATATGTCTTGAAGCTAGGATTAATCTTACACTTTCATAATTTTTGTCCATAATATAGTTCTAACTTCAGACATAAAGTCAGCAAGAATAATTTTTCTATACTATGGGTCAACTATACCCAGAGGAAAAGGTCTATATTGGTATATTCACAAGATTACAAGAGTGACCATGAAGTGATTTTCAAACTAGATAGAGATTGCATTTACACTGATGAAAGAAGTGTGATAGCAAGAAGAAAAACAGTGATGTTCAGATCATGACTTGCTTATGGAAATGGAAATTCAGACTAATAGTACCTTAGGAAAATTGATATAAAGATGAAATTTTAGCATCTAAAGATAAATGACAGCACATATATTTATAGAGAAAGTTAGTTAAGTTTGGCAGAAAAAGAATGAAAGAAAGAACAGAGATAGCGCAAGTAGATCAGGTAAAGAATTTTATGGGCAACAGAGGAAACACTAGAATATGTTCATAAGTAATATGTGAAAAGAGGATATGACTGAGAAAATAATTTACGCTAAGAAGCAAAGAGAAAAATAAATAGCAAGAAATAGTTGAATGTATATACTACACAGACAGCTAATTAGCAGAAGTCTGAAAGTCATGGGGATATCCTTATACACTGCATTAGTAAAAATTTGAGTTGCGAAGTAAAGAGGAACAACTGTTTTCCCTGACTTGTTCTCTTCTAAAGGTCACCACACAGTTTTCAACTGTCTATTAAAGCCCCACTAGTGATTATACTAGTGATTATACTTTCTAGTCTCTCACACTTTCCCTGTGTTTGCTCCTTCAAAATTTTTCTCCATTGCCTCCATAAGTTTCCTCTCTGTGCCACGCTGCAGAGGCCATAGGACAACCATAAACCAGAAACCAGGAGTTTAATTAGATGCAGAAGGTGAAAGGAAGCCAATATAGAGATTTGAAGTGGAGCCATCATATAAATGTGTGGTAACACTTGTCTGTTTTAAAAGTCAGCCTCCTGCTGTTCACATTTGTATTTAATTTGCAAACAGTAGGTGGAAATTTGGAACTTGTAGACTTTCAGTTCTTCCTGATGTGCTGCATGTTTTAGCTGAGGAAACACTTATTCAGACTGACAGTCTTCCTTAGCTGAAAGTCAAAGGAAAGTGCTGAAGGAGATGCCAATGAAAAACACAGATACCTTAGCCTATAGACAGATTCGAAGTGTTCATCTCCAGCTAGTGTTTCAGCAGCTATTTTAAATATTACTAGACCAACTGTAGCACTTAGAAATCTCAAAAGCATGACATTTAGCATGTACTCAAATACCATTTTGTACATTTCAAAAAATGCTAATAAAAGTTATCTCATTATATAAAATTCATTTTATTATATAAAAGTTGTTATTTTTTGGATAATATTTTCATATGAATTTTATTTGAACTACTTTTCTCTTTTTCAACTTGTATTTTTCAGCATAGTCAAAAAATAAAGCTTCCATCTTCAGTTTTTCCTTGCATTTATGTAAGCTCTCTTCCTCCACTAAACACAGTTGAGTATTTTGAAACCATGACTCTTGTTCTCCTGCACAGTTATTTACTCTCAGCAAACTTCTAGTGCTGGGGAAAGGATAAACATCACGTGCATGAAGGTGTCTCTCCTCCTAGTTTGCTCTCCCAAGACGGTTCCAAAGTTTTCTTTCTCAAATCTTCACATACCATTAATCACTGGGATGATCAGTCTAAGAACAGAATTGAACTCAGGAAGTCTGTGTACCTTGATTGCTGGAGCTGGGAGGGCAGAGTGGGGGAAGTGTAGTGCCTGTGCCCATTTCTTCTGTTACTCTCTTAAGACATACTAGTATGCTCTACAGACAAGAAATCATAGGCTAGTGGAGGTTATGGTCTGTCCTGCTATAAGTTCCAGAGCATACCACATGTTGTAACCTCATTAGCCTCCACTCCTCTGAGTCTAAGAAGTCTAGAAAGGATCTACTTTTCTAATAAACAAGAAAGGAAAAATAATAAAAAACCCCAGTCTTCTAGATCTTATTTGCAATTATTAAAACCAAACCAACCTAACAAAATCTCTCACAAAACCTCAGTTACGACTCTGCTTTCATGTTAGACAATATTTAACAAGAAGTATACATCTAGTCAAGCAGAGTGTCTTCTAAACAGAGACATAACTGAGTTCTAGCTACTTATGAGTTGGACTCATGGCCATACAAGAATCCCAGCACAGTGGAAATTTGGAATACATTTATTAACTCTTAAAAAAATGAGATTAAGCATTATAAATTTAGTCCAAATATAATTGCTTCACATTGTCTTAAATGGCAGGGGTGAGTGGATGGGAAAGAAGTTGGAGGAAAGGCAGGGAGGACAAGAACAGCTCTGGCCATTTTACTTGTAGAGTGGCAGTAACTTGGCTGCTCTGTCCCATTTTTCGCTGTGAAAGTGATTGAAAAGTTTAAATCGCTAAAATACGAAATAGATTTATTCTTAACAATACTTTTGAGCACCCTGTAATCAGTTGCGGCTAGAAGAGATATGTACAATATCATCCAAATACATCCAAAATCTTTTTAGTAGGAAGTTGCAGAGAGCTAGAAGTTATGGTCATTGGTATCAAGTCATTATGAAGGCAACATCAGGATTTCCCAGGTCATCAGGAACTGAAGACTCAAGCAACTCTGAGTAGTCTGATGTCACCTAAACTCTTTAGAATACTAGTCAAATCATTCTCATCAGATTACTGTATCTGCACTGAAGGGCAGACCCCAGGAAGCACGGAAGACATGCGGCTTTGCTTATATAGGACTGTATGCCCATACGATTTGGCAATGTTAGGTGCGAGGGAAAACTAACCTACATATTTTCACTCTTCATTGGCTAAGTGACTGTCTTTGCCATCTTGCTGTCCCAGCCCCAAAACGCAGCATCCCCTGAACACATGATCCTTTCTGGATATCTCTTCCAGCTTCCACAACATGAAGATGCTTACTCTCTTCAGCATCTCCCTTTCTTCTCCTCTTCTTCTTTTCTACCTGGCAATAATATATATGAGCCTGGTCCAAACCTTTGAATAGTTTCTTCCAGATATATATCTGGACTAAGTAACTGTCATCAAGTTCTATATTTTCAGCATAATTATAAGCAGAATATGAACTTCAATAAAAAAACTTCTTTCTCTGAAGAGAAAGAAAGAAAGAAAGAAAGAAAGAAAGAAAGAAAGAAAGAAAGAAAGAAAGAAAGAAAGAGAAAGAAAGAAAGAAAGGAAGGACTGTGAAGCAAGTTATCTTTTCACATGAGTTTTTTTTTTTTCTGTCACTAATAAGAGATTAAGCAGAACTGAAATCTTGAATAAATAAGGAATTTATACATACATATATCTGGAACTGACATTTGAAAAAAGTAGAAAAATAGTATTTCAGCGTGAAGTTTATTTTTAAGATATTTCTAAAGGAAAAAAATGGGGTTGTAGGTTGTAATTAGGAAGTAAGGTTACAGGAGAGCAGTCAAATGTCTTTTTGATATCGTTTTTTTGTCTTTTTGAGAGAGGTTTTGCATAAGATGATGATTTTTTAAAATAAAAGTTACCTCTAAACCACATTGAACTATTAAGTAGTGTCCTGTATAGCACATATTCCATTTGATTTGAAATTACTATAGTATTAACGCCTATATCCTATATTGCTCCTTATATTCATAGATATCAAAGTAAGTTACATAAGACAAATATGCAAATTTCATGGTTGAGAAGTGCTGATGGTTCAGTAACTTGCTCAAAGTTTGTAAATTGGTGCCATAATCAAGAGGAGTATTCTTAAGTCCAAACCAGTGTCCTACATACCACAGTTTTCTACTTATCCTTGGATTTTGAATCCAAAAGGAACTCCTTAATGTCTGCATCTTTCTCTCACTGTAATGATTGCATTCTCCACATCGTAGTACCTGAGCAGATTGACATTATTTAGAAATACAGCAATCCTCCAGAAGATAGGTGTGAGACAATAATCCCATTTGTAGCCTGGGACACAGATTATTTACTTATCAAAGCATCCAATGTGGAAAATCAATGACAAAACTGGAACAAACTTTTTTTCCTGCAGTTCTTTGAAGTTATTTGTCTAACAGCAAACAGCTGCTTTCTGAGATATGCCGGTTTGTTTCTCACGTTCTTATTTTCACAGTACTGAACAACTAGGTAAAACCATGCACAGGACGACATCAAAATTAGCAGCATATTGGAAATTACAGCATTATCATAGCTGTGTATAGATTAAACAAAAGCATGATCATCACAGTACATCCTAGATAAATTCATCTTAAGCATTTTAGAGCTTTTAACCTTAAACTATTAATCCATTGAAATAATGTAAAGCATATTACAATGTCAGCAGGGCAGGTCATGTGTCAAGATGTTAAATCTCAGAAATACAGAACAGCACATTTATCAACTCCTACACATTTTTACCATTATGATTTTATCTGCAGACTTTAGACACAGAATGAGTAAAAAACTTCAGTCTTCTTCAACAGGGTCACCAAATTGTCAAAACAAAAACAAATAAAGGAAAGGAAAAAAAAAAGTAATTCTTAATATGAAAATATTTGTAAAAATGCTGTAGTACTGATTTAACTTAGTAGGAGGTCTGGTTATTCTGCAATATCCATCCATATTAACAGTGAATTCAATATTGGAGTGCACTTGACAGAGCTGGGAAGGAGCTCATACAGACTCTGGCATTTGTAAAGTCTTGTCCCATTAGTGAAAATTTATATTTTGAGATTAAACTGTGTGCGTTTTGACTATTAATTAACCATCAACTAAAAGTTGGTGCAGAAATTGACAGTAAGAAACACTATAAAGTGTTGGTATCTGATTCTACCTTTCCTCATATTACAATCAAGGGAATGTTGCAGCTACAGGAAAAAGACAAGGGGTTTTAGTACATTTTTACTACATTTCTCTATACTGATCTCAACAATAGAAGACGTTCTTCATGTAGATCTGCCAATTTGCTTTATGAACAGGAACCAAAATAAATATATGTAAGTATCATTTTACTCTCATTTTCTCATTAACTGGTTGAATTTTCAGGTGGAAAAATCTTTCAGATCAGCATTAAATACAACATACAGCATCCCTTTTAGTATTAGTTATTCTTCTGTTCTGTTGATTGAATCATACCCTTTTTAAAATCAAAGGCTAGACAAACTCCGAAAAAGCTTACATTTCCTCCAACGTTATCTCTCAGGATTTATTAGAATCTTTTGTATTAGTTATGATCAGAGATTAATATTCATTTGGAAGCATCACCCCTACCCTAATAAATGTTTAAAATTTCTGGGTTTTTCATAGAATCACAGAATCACTTTGTGTTGGGAGGTCATTGAGTTCCCACAACCCTCCTGCCATGGGTAGGAACACCTTCCAGTAGACCACGTTGCTCAGAGCCCCATCTAAATATGGCCTTGAACACTGCAGGGGATGGGGTATCCGCTATTTCTCTGGGCAACTCATTCCAGTTTCTCACCATCCTCAATTAGAGATTTTCTCCCTAATATTCAACCTAAACTCATCCTCTTTCAGTTTAAAGTTACTACCCCTTGTCTATCACTACATCCTCTCGTGAAAAGCCCCCCTTCAGCTCTCTTGTAGCCTTTCCTCAGGCCATCTGTATTAGATGTTTGAGAATCATTTCTCAAAAAAAAAAAAAATCGTAAGCAGCACAGTAAGTTCCTCCTACGAGCCCAAATAGCTGGAAAAAAAACCCCAAAAATCCCCCAAAAACCTATGGAAAGATATTTTTTATTTTTAGGAATAGGTTGCTTAAAATAACAAAAGGTTAGTAATTCCTTATTGAATATTGCTTGAATATTCACTTCCTTTGGACTTCACAGGACTTATGAAACAGCAATCCATTTTTCCTACCCATCACAGCCATGTCTGCACTTTCTCATGGTTACAGATAAAATATCTGAAATATCTAAGACTACTGACTCACATTTCCTATCAACAGAATATTATAAATCTATGAGAAATGCAATCTAAATACCATCTCCATTGTACAGTTACAAATTCTGTATCTTGTACATCTCATAGTCAATAACGAAAGCCAGTATAGCTTCTAAACACTGTATTAACCACAATATTAATGCCGAATGCCATTCTGACAGGTTTTAACAAGACAGTTGAGGGTTAATGAGCTCTGGAGATTCCAAGATAAATCCTGTCTTTTTTAGTACTTCCATTATTGCATTCCTTTCACTTTTCCCTGTGTATTCTTCTTTTCCCCTTCTGAGAAATGTTATTTAGAAACTGGACAGGAGATACTGATGCACTGACAATATGAGTAAAGTAATTATAATGTCACAATGAAGGGGCAGTCAAAAGCTCCTTCCTTTGATAATGGATCTGCTGTTTCATTTGAATTTAGCACATGCCTCCAAACTTGTCATCTGGAAATTTTCAGGAGCTCTGAGAACAATTCTGGTCTAAAGCACCTGAATTGTCCTGAATTGAAAACATTAATGTGAACTCAAGAAACCTTGAAGACATAGTTCTGGATACAAGATCCAGTCTGATAACTGTGTAGTAGTCTGTTTTCATTCTTCATATTTCATTGCCCAAGGTCATACTGATGCTCAAAATAGTCTGTGAGGCCATTATATTAAATATTGTGAAGAAATAGAAATGAGAGGTCACAGAAGACAGATGTAACATCAAAGTCTTTCCTATATACACATGCTTTTGAAGTAGATATCTCCAGATAAAATTTAGCACTTCAGCCTATACAATTACTCCCTATGGGATGTAAATCTCCAGCATTTCCTTTTTCCAAATTCACACTGAAAATTCTTGTGCATTTGGTAAAGGTCTTTATGGCTAATACAACAGTATTTTAGGATAGCTGACAGATGGAAGAATGAAGAAGAAAAACAAAAGCAAGTTAGAAATTAGCAAACACTTGCATCTTTTGAGAGGGTTCTTATGTGTCCTGAAAGCCCAATGTCCAGTCCCTGGCTTTGGAAACACCAAGTATTTTTCCCCACATGTGTGTCTGATGTACATACTCATTGCTTGTGCTGTGGAAATTATGGACTTAGACATGAGAGTTTATGGACTTAGATATGAGGCACATTCATATGAAAAGGAATGTTTTCATGTGCATATCTAGGGGTTATGACCCATAAGAGTAGGAGATATATGTGGATGAAGGCTATTTTGATTCTACTCTTCTTTACTTAAAGACATTTCAAAGTTCATCTTGAACATATAATTAGTTTTTTTATGTATTACCTCGTCTATCAACTTTACTATGTGCTATTCTAGGGAATGTGGCTTTTCTCATCTGTTTCTGATTTTATTGCACTCTTTGAGATGAAAGCTGAACAGCTAATTCCCTGACTTCCTTTGAATGTTGGCTTGAAAGATTTTTTCACTCTAACTATTTTGTCATTTACCCATATAATTCAACTTTAAAAAATAAAACCAATATGTGCTGTACTAATTATTGGTTTTCTTATTCTGTAAAACCCTGATGTTTGCAAAAGGTACTGTAAATCAATAACAATATTACTTGGCACTTAAATAGTGTTTATTATGTTTAATGTGCTTCACAATCATCCATCCCAATTAATTAATGGTAATTAATGAGCCAACAAGAAAATGTCAATATTTTGTATTGAAGCAGAAGGAAATTTTTCTCACTCTATCAGAAACCACATTTCCAATAGTAACACCATGTATGGGAAGTTTGCTCAAGAGAAACCTCTGGTCCTTCTGTTATCACCTACTACAAGTGAAAGCCTTGATGTATAGCTTGAATATTGCCATCATGACACAGAATGGATACCTGTGTTTTGTGTCCTGCAATTTGAGTGCTAAAGACATCTGAGAACTATCAAGGATCACTCTGCTATATGTGCTTTAAAATGCATTAAAACTATCACATGATAGTTTTCATACTCCGGGTATGTACTTCATTATTTGTTCTATATCACTGTACCAGATTATGCAGATGATTTCTGCTTCTGTTTTCCTCTGTCCCAGATGGTTTTGTTTGTACTCTCCATTTATAGTTTTTCCTCCCACCTCCAGGAAAACTCTCCATTACCAGTGGAAATGAATGACTGTAAATACCCCAGGGAAGGAAGCATAATGCTCCAGTTAATGCACAGGAGTAGGAGGAACAGAATCCAAGGATCTGGATTCTGTTCCCAGTGCCAGTGCAAATCTTATATAATTTAGTAGTTCATCTTCTACTCTTTCTACCTTAATCTCCTGGCCAGTAAAAGAAGACAATAATCTCTTCATCCTAAACCACTCCAATGATATATTTACAAAATTTTGGGGGGTTTATTCTAGTTTAGGAATTAATTTCTAGGACAGATGGCAGCAGAAATTCATAGTCATGAATAGCTATCTATGTTTGCCAAACAAAAGAGAAAACCTCCAATTTGGTGTAATGGCAACATAGTGGATTTCTCTGAATAAAATACACCACATTACTGAATAAAGTGTATGTGGAAACTGTTCCTATTGGTAAGATTTGTGGCTAGGGAAAATTTTTTGAAATTGTTAATGACTAGTCAGTATAAATCAGAACAAATTGAAATGCTCTGAGTTTCTCAGAAGAGGAGCTATTCTTCTCATATGTTGGTTTCAATATAGTTGCCAATGACTTGTGGCATCCCACAGATTTCTAAACTGGTATTTAGAAATTTCTAAATTTCTAATCCCCACTTGAATGGTGAGGGCACTCTTCAGAAAAGAAAGGAGTAAAACCTCTGATGCAACCATCCTATGCTTAGTTTCCTAGTCTGCTTCAGGAGGCCTTTTTTTTTGTTTACTGTGTTTTGTGGTTATTTGAGTTTGGTTCAGTGGGGTGGGGAGGTGGAGGGGGTGCAGTTTATAACTGTTGAAATTCACTTCTTTCTTTTAAGGAAAAAAATCTTGTATTTATTTACAGATCTCTTCATACACCTCTATTTTCATTCTGAAAACTAAGTGCCTTAAACAGCTATTCAGTGAGGTACTATTTGCAAAATTCCTGCATTAACCTAGTGTGACTGCCTCCATTTCCAGAAAACAAAACAAGAACCAGGCACTCCAGGCATTGGCTAACCAGCTCCTTTGCAGATGATGTTTTAAGTTAGTTTCCAGCGCCTAAGGGACAAGACATGTTGAAAATAAATCTTCAGAAAACAGCTGGCTCCAGGTTTAACACTGTAATACCTCAAAGCAGTGGATGCCTGTTTTGAATGCACACTTACAGCACATTCCAAGCTAGGTTTCAGTCCTGAACCACATTCCTATTTTAAGTATGTCCAGCATGTCAATTCACTAGCTTGCAGGCTTGCTGTGAGTAGTGATAGCGATTAATGCTGTCAAAGGAGCCCTGATCCCATCACGTCTAGCCAAACAGATGACAGATCTACAGCTAGCCCTGGAGGAAGGAAACTGAAAGCGCCACATTTTGTGCGTGCGTGTGTCTTCTCATAGTGTTCCACCCACTGAAACAGACAGAATGTATTGAACGATTTGTACAACTTGATCCCTGCTTCAGAAAACCTTTCACACTCCAAAGGAGGCAATGATCACAACAGAAAGCAAATCCTGAATATAAAATATTATCACTATAAATTCCAGAGAGAGAGATTATTAAAATTTCCAGCTGTAGAAATGTAGCTATTAATCATTTCCAAATTAACCTTATGCCAGCTAAATTATTATGAGTTGCCCTCTAAATTAAATAGTTATTAGTTCCACACTCTTGATATAGACATCAACGTTCTCAAAAAAAAAAAAAAAAAAAAAAAAGAAAAACAAAAAGAGAAAACCACCACTGGTTTCAATTTACAGAGGAGTTTGCAGGGAAAAAAATTCTCTTACTTGATTACAAAAGAAAAGCCACTTCACAGTATAGTATCACAATAATTGTAGCCATATATCATAACATGTCATAACTCTAGGACAAAGCTAAGCTGCCTTTCATCCGCAAAAAGCTAAGAATGCAGGCAGAGGCAGCTAAGTGGTGAGGTCATGGAATCTTTTCCCATATTCCACTAGAGAGCAGTATTCTTTTGTACAAAGCAGGTAGGTTATCATCTGAAAGGCAAGCTGTGGGGAATCTCTCTCTCTCTGAAAGAAGATTCTGTGGTCATTTATAAAAACTTGGCAATAGTTCTGTAGCATCATATGTTCAAAACTAATAGTAGATGAAACAACAATGGTTTCTTATCTGTACTGCTTGATGTGGGTAGTTTTTTGTTGTGAGTTGGTTTTTCAGAAAAAAACCGCAAATAGCTATCTAATGGACTCAGTTTTTAAGAAGAATGAACTCCTGTGTTTCTACAACGAAGTAAGACTCTAACTATCTGCCTAATAACAGAGTTGCAAAAAATGTAAAAATTAAGATGGTTATAATGCAGAAAAATTTGAACAACTTTAAATTTACCAGATTTAATAGCAAGTACATTTGATGATAAACTGTTTGGGGGTAATAGATAGAAATGCAAATCCCTGCTGCTACAAAAATCTAAAGAGAGATTTAAAGCTGCACAAAAAATACAACCCAACAGGCAATTTGCTAATACCTACTATGCAGATGAATTTGCAGTGGAAGACACAGAAAGAAGTCTCTGATTCAAAAATGCAGAATTTATAAATGCCTTTGTTATATAAATGTCTTTCTAACCTTATGTCCTCATCACATGTAACAGAAACCTGAAAACAAATAGTTTTAGAGTGTCTTAGTTGCTTTATCAGCACAGAACTCCTGAGCAATCCATTTACTTTTCCCCTGAGAAGGAAATTAATATGTCTGCCAGGCAACAGGGTTTGATTCTGTTTTCAGGGCAAAGGTTTCTACTGCCAATCAGCAACTGAAGTGTTTGTTCCCCTTTAAGGGATCACAGAACCATTTTTATCCATTATGTTCAGGGTTCTCCCCCACCCCTGCATGCAATTACTGCTTTTGGTTTTACACTGTCTTGAGCTCTAGTCACAACAAACAACCATGCTGGGCTGGGGGCACACTAGGAGGGAAATAAGCTAGTATAATAAGATAGCAAAAGAAAATTCACTTTGGAGCAAAGGTAACACTAAAATGTGCATGTTTTGTGCATTTTAATGCAAGTCTGTGTTATTTTCCCTCAGGTTCGGGGTACTGATTTCTGTGCTTTGTGATTCAGTAATGGTTGTAGATCATAACAAGCTACATTTCTTTCCACAAACATCTCAAGCTCCCACAGAAAAAACAAACTAACACGAGACTCAAAGATCAGTAAAAGATCACTTTTAAATCTACGATAACAGAAAATTTAGGTATTTGAGCAAAGTCAGGAGTGCTGGGGAAGCAAAGCCACCATCTCCCTCAGTACCTACAAGTCTAACAGGTGGTTAGAGGAAGGCTCTTGAGTCCCACAGTCACTGAACTGCACTTACAAAAACCACTTTCTATGTTTACTAGGTCCCTCCATCATCCATGCAATCCCTCAAGGTATGAAAATTTTCTCCATATGTGAAAAGCTATTAGCAATTTCCTAAACTTCTCACAAATTCTCTCCTTAAATGTACTCTGATACCCACGATGATATGCAAATAAGCCTGGATTCAAAGTAAATGTAGAATTCACAAAGGAGAGGGTTAAAACTTTCGTGAGCATTTGAAGTAATGAATAATAACTAAAACTGTAAATTCATGGAACACAGCCCCCTACAAAAACACATTTACATGAGAACAACACTGAAAAAGTAAGCATCAAGGCAAAAAAGAAAATACACTAAATCTAATTTTGTTGATCTATTTTTTTCCAGTTCAGCCTCTATGATTTTAGAATGAGCTTAGAAGTCCTGTATATAAATGCACAAATATGGAGCCACTTATACAGCAGCTTTATGCCTCCACCTTCCAGTGAAGGTTGAACCTCTGTTATTCCACATTGCAAACTCTTGAAATTTTATTTTGGCTCTTATAAAAAGGATGAATTAATATTATTTTCCTCTTACTATTTCTGATATTACACTACTTTGCTAGCCTGTGCAACTCAAGGGTTTGGAGCAAAAGAGATGGGATGGGAAATGTCTGTCCAAACTTAAACAATGTATTTCCATTGTTTTGAGGATAAGTGAGAACATTTTCTTTTTCATTAGAGCCCCCCAGAGTCTACCTCTGTTATAGAAGTTTCTGACTTGCAATATCGGTACTTCACAAAAATGAAGGACTGTAGGCAGCTTATTGAAGTTGAGTGTTGGTTTGGTTTTTTTCATTAAAAAGACAAGAGTGCCACTTATCCCACTAATGATGATAAATTACTGGTAACTTAAGTTACTGGAAATTTTATAAACATGCTGTACTGCTTTAGCCAAGAGTCTGATATGTGGGCCTTTGTATTCATGATGCAAGCCTGAAAACTCACTGGTCTGCTTGGATCAAGACCAGCTGTTTGTTTCACAGTTTTGTAAATCACCTTTTAACCAGAAAAAGACAGACAAATAATTTTAATTAGTGCTCGCATCTACTTTGCTCAAGAGGTAGGGAAGAAATGAGACTGCAGCAGAAACTAAGTGTTTTTTTAGAGTTTACTAAGACTTCTTGCTTAACTAAATTGACTGCACCCTCACGTAAGTTTGCAGTCCTTCTCAATATGATGTTGCTTAGGTTAGAGAAAGAAAGTCTGAAGCACAGGATCAGCATAGGTGTCTGCAAACTAAAGTTTATTTCATAGGGTTTTCTGTAAGATTCTGTCTCATGTATGCTTTGCTGAGTTGGGTTGTCTGCTTAAGAAAATATATTTTTCTCCATGAGTTTTGAGTTTCCTTAAAACTAGCACTGAAAATAACTGCTTACATTCCTTATTCCTTAAAACAAATCTGGTTTGAAGATACCTGGGAAAAAATTAAATATATATGAAACCATAGTAATACTTCATGTCATATATAAAGTTCCTGTAAAATGAACTTTCAGAAATTCATATATTCTAATTCAGTGTTAAACTAAGCTTATAAAAACTTCTACAAACTACAGGCCTGTCAGTCTCACTTCAGTGCCTGGTAAAGTTATGAAGAAAATTATTCTGGGGTTACTGAAAAAGACCTGAAGGACAACAGAGTAATTGGTCAGAACCAGCAGAGTTTCATGAGAGGAAAATCCTGCTCATCAAACCTGATTTCCTTTTATGACAAGGTAACCTGCCCCATTGATCAAGGGAAGCTGGCTGATCTCTTTGGATTTTAGTAAAGCCTTCAACACTGTCTCTCACAGGATGCTTCTGGACCTACTGTGCAGCCACAGCTGGATAAACACATCATGGGGTGGGTGAGCAGCTGGGTCACGGGTCAGGCACAAAGGGTGACAGTGAATGGGGTGACATCAGACTGGGGACCTGTCACTACTGGGGTTCCACAGGGCCCCATCCTCGGCCCTCTGCCCTTCAACATCTTCATAAATTACCTGGACATGGAGCTGGAAGAGATACTGGGTTCACAGATGATACAAAACTGGGAGGAGGTATTGACTCCCTGAAGGCCAAGTAGGCCATGAAGAGAGGCCTTGACAAAGCAGGAGTTTGGGCAGTCATCAACCATCTGAAGTCCAACAAGATAAAGTGCTGGATTCTGTATCTGGGACAGGGCAGCCCTGGATGTATGGACAGACTGGGAATGAGGTGCTGTAAGCAGGGCCATGGAAAGGGACCTGGGGGTCCTGGTTGATGGCAAGTTGAACATGGGTCAGCAGTGCCCTGGCAGCCAGGAGGGCCAACCCTGTCCCGGGGTGCATCAGGCACAGCATCACAGCTGGGCAAGGGAGGGGATTGTCCTGCCCTGCTCTGAGCTGGAGTGGCCACCTCAAGTCCTGTGTGCAGTTCTGCAATGCAATATAAGAATGCAATATAAGAAAGGCATTAAACTCTTAGAAAGGTTCCAAAGGATACTACAAAGATGATGAAGAGCCTTCAGGGAAGCTGTGTGAGGACTGGCAGTGGCCCCTTAGTCTGTTCAGCCTGGAGGAGACTGAGGACAGACCTCACTGCAGTTACAATTTCCTCATGAGAGGAAGAGGGGGGGTAGGCACTGATCTGTTCTCTGTGGTGACCAGCGACAAGACCTGAGGGAACGGCCTGAATTTGTGTCAGTGGAGGTGTAGGTTGGATATTGGGAAGAAGATTCTTCACTGAGAGGGTGTCTGGGCTCCCAGGAAAGTGGTCACAGCATCAGCCTGATGAAGTTCAAGAAGAGTTTGGACAATGTTCTTGGGCACATGGATGATTTCTGGGGATGGGGTTGTGCAGGACCAGGAGTTGGACTTGATGATCTTTTTGGGTTCCTTCCAACTCAGCATATTCTGTGATTCTGTGTTTTAAAATAACTAATGTATTTTAAAATAGACATATTTTTAAAGTATTTGTTACACTCTTGCAATGTGATTTCTCAATAAGTATAATACCTTTTCAAAGAAATGAAAAAAATGCTGGTGCACAGTAGGCAAAGGTAACAGCATCAGAAAAAGACACACGTGCTATTCACGGCACAGAATCTCAGACACTTCTATTAGGAATTTTTACCTTTAATATGATTAAAATTAATGAGAGCTAGCACTATTAGGAGTAAAGCGCAGCTTTGGAGTAAGGGCAGAGAAGGATATAATATAAACATCAAAGGGGCAAACATCTCTTACAGATAAATACCATTTGAAATGCAATAGGATGCAAATGAATTGACAGGCAAGGATGTCCAGCTGGCCCTGACTGGGCCATGACCAGGTTGAAATGAAGTTTTTGGTTACAAACACAGTCAACTGAAAAGGGAAGCTGGAGATGGAAGCCTGATGAGCAGGCAGCTGAGCACGCCAAAGAGGTCAATAGCAAGAGAAGGCAGGGTTTGCTGGTGGGAGTCTTTATCAGTCTATATGGACAGTAACAGACCAACTACTGCAATCCCTGTCTACAGAAGCATGCAGAACTTAACAGGACTCTCTGTGAGCTTTTGAATTCTCTATTTGTAGCTTATCATTATAGAACAAGAATTTCAGGGGATGGACTATATAGGAATATTGTCACCTACTCACACAGAGTACTCTGCTCTACTGAAAGTTAATTCAACTCCAAAGCTTTATGACACATAACTAAATCAACAGTAAGTAAAAGAAGAAAATTTTTCCATTACACTAGATAAAAAATGGTGATACAGTCAATGCATTGAATAATTTATTTCATGAGGCAACAGATAGATTTTTCCTGTGCAGGTGCATCTCTTATTCTCCTTTGTTTTTTAAGGAAAAATCCAGCTTCCTTTGTATTCTTAGGTCTTGTGTGTTTATAGCTGTCAGATCAACACAGAAAGAAAAAAAAACTTAGCAAGCAGTGTGACAGAGAATAGAAATTAACTGAATAATAATACCAAGAGCTTCTCGGAATAGTATCTTGTCTTGTTTGGTAAGTAGCAAGTCTCAAAAATTTCAGGTTAAGGAAGGCAAAAAGAGCAACAGTCTTATTGCTTTTAGGAAATTAAACATATAACTAAATTTTAAAAAATTAAAAATTAAATTAAATTAATGTTTAATTAATTAAACAAATTTAAATTTGATCATTTAGCAATGACATTGTCCTTTTCCTGTAGATGGTGTGAGGGCCAATATGAGTCTGAATATAAGTCTTGGCTTAGATCAAGAAACAAAACTCAGAAATATCTGTGCAGTATATTCTGTCAGTTAACTGAAACATTTTAGTTTCTGTGTGGTAAATACTTTTCAAGAACATTTCTAACATTTTCTTGTTCATTGGTTCCTCTTCCTCATTTCTGCACCACAGTTTACCTTATCCTCTGCTGTGTAACTTCGTGTTGTCATGTGTACTACAAAAAATAGAACAATTAGATTAATAAACAAGTAAACTAATAAAAAGTAGAAAGAGGATTACAAATTTACTTAACTAATCTTTTTTTATAATACTTTCACCCCCAAACCATTATATTTTTGTATTTAAGAAGCTGATGCAGGTATAGGAGTGGAAAGCTGAGGTAAGAAAACAACTTTAACTGGACATGGTGTTTCAAAAAAAATCCCCAAATCCCAAATCTAAAAACATCACCCCCCGCCCCCCAGAAATAACATAATGACAATAAAAAAGTAACTTCACCATTTTTTCACCTCTTATATTGCATTTGCATAGAAAGACCTAAAAAAACCTAAGTTAAAACATTTATTTTCTGGAAAAGAAGTAGAAGATAGTTTGACAATGCATTAGAATTTTTAGATTGATAGGTGTGCAGCTACCCCATGGCTATCAGGAAAGGACTTGGTATAGTCAGAAAAAGAACTTTATTCATGTATACAGATATAAATCTTACAAATGAATCAATTTATCAAACATAGCAAATGATGCTGTACCTTTTAGAAACAATACTTTATCTAATAGAAACTCTTCACTGCAATTTTTGTTCTAATGTGGATGAATTCTTGTCAGAGTTTATTCACATTTCTTCAGTTAAATACAGACACAATCAAGAAATTGTGTTATTGTTAGAAGTCATAGGCAAGTCATGTTCATGATCCTTTTCTGACCTTGAGCTGAACACTATACTCCTAACATAGGTAAACTCATAGGCAAAACAAATTATGAATTCATGTATGAAGTAATGGGTTCTGAACTGACTGTTATCATTCAAATGCAAGAGCCTGAGCTTATAAAAAATGACTTCATGAAAGCAATAGTAGTCTAAAAAAAGGCAGGGAATTATTGGGAAAATAAGAGGGGAAAAAAATATCAGAAAACATCACTAAGTCATCATAGAAGTTTGCACTTCCTTTTGAATCATGAGATTTTGGTCAGTTTCAAATGCACCTGCTACATTGTGCTTAAGCACTTCACTGGGCTGGAGATGAAACATTTCAGGAGAAAGAAACATGTAAGCCAGCCGTAGTAAAACTCCTCCCTACACAGATAGTAATAGTCACAGCTGGATTCCAGTCTCCCTTGAGCAGGTAAGGCTGGTCTTCTCTCCTGAACAAAAGGCCTACAAAGTAGAGCTGCTGATCAAAATAAGGAACACATGAGAAAAAGAATAAGAAAGGTACATTGCAGGAGGATCTCAGAGGAAAACAAAACTTTGCAAAAATCTGTGAGCAAAGCAGCAAAATACTGGCAGAACCTGCAAGACTTCTACAAAGCTCTTTTCTGTTATGGCTCTATTATTGTATGTTATATTCAGAGTCATGCAAATAAAATATGTTATTGTGTTTTCTGGATGTAGGACAGAGTTATTTTATTTTATTCGTTTAGTTTATTTCTTTTTAGCTGCCCAGAAGCATATTCTGTGATATTTTTGAGAGCCAGAGGTATAGCTTTCTTGTGAAAGTTGAATAAAAACTGGGTATTGTTGAAAAACACCACATCTTTGGTCCTACTGTTCAGTGAACATTGATGATAGAGGAGGACATTTCAAACAGATAAAGCTGCATTAGTGTTTTTAAATTTGTCCCTGGGAATATGCTCATCTGGAGCAATTGATGAAGATGCAAAATCAGATAAATGCCCCATTCAGGACAAAATTACTACTACAAGAGGACAGCTCTGTAAGAAATACATTTGAAAAGCCTGAGGAGTAATTTCAAATAAAACAAATTATGTAGGCTTTTTCTTTTTTTCTTTTTTTAATCTTTTTTTTCCCCTAAGGGAAATAAATACAAGAATTTTGAAAATACTGTAAAACTCTTACAGTTAAATACATTTTTTTCACTTCTGGATTCTGTTACTAACGACAGAAAGAGAAACAAAGCATATTGTCTTCTATATATAAACCTATACATTCTAAATGCTCATTAGATGTATTAGTTACATAGGAGAATCAGTTCTTTTTTCTTATTATTTTTCCATCTGAATTAATTTTTTATTTTAGAAGAAAAATTCAGACTCTTTTATAGGTATTGTAGCTGTCTTATGGTAGTTGTGTAACCTCCCTCACGTGAAGGATATATTAAGTAAAAAAAATATATTTCTAAAACTAATAATATATACATTGTCATTAATTCAAAATGCAGACTTTTTAATCTATAATGTATACCTACTTAAGAAAATTATCTATGAAATTGTTGGGGGTTTTTTATGTCATCTTTTCTTAATAGTAAATCTGTCATTGCATCAAGCTCTTTATACTGTTGAAATTCATTATTGGATAAATCTACATCAGAGTAAAAAAATAGAAGAATTTCCCCCCTGTTGAATGAAGATATCCAGCATGACAGAAAGTATTAAAAAAAAATTAAAAGACAGAGATGTGTGCCTGAATGGTTCAAGGTGTAAAGAGAATAGAGTGAACATGTTCATGACTGAACTGCAAAACCCCCTTTTATCTCCAGGCCTCCCAAAATGCAGCAATCAATTCCTTGGTGGCAACAATGTGTTATTAACTGGTATTCAGCCATCAAACTTTGGAGAAATACTTGTCCATCTATAAACCACTGAGGTATTTCATTTGTTCTGAATAATAAGAGCCCTGAAAGAATTACATCAGCAGATCCAAAGAAATGATCTAAAAAATTCAGTCATAATGTGCTGAAGAGCAAGCAGATCTGTAGTTACATTGTGGGATAAACAGCTTAATAGGTAGAGAAAGGTGTGCACAAAAGGAAAGGAAAAGCAAGGAATGAATTCACCCCGTCGCATGGGAGCACAGGTATAAGACCCCAAAAAACTTGTTCAAAGGGACTTTTAGAAGGGCTTACAGCTGTCCAGGAACTCTTACTTAGATGCCCAGGGGAAACAGTGTCAAGAGGTGAAAATAACATCGGAAACCTTTACAGGCAATTTTGGAAAATCGGAGAACTTAAGCAAAACTGTAGAGCAGCAACATAAAACACTTCTCAAAGCATTAATTTAGCCTATTCAACTTAGCAAACTCTAAGCCATCTGATCTTCAGTTACTACAAAAGTTGGACAAGGGGGGATTAGAAAAGGAATAAAGGGGAAAAGACAGAAAACATGTAGAAAAGAACAGATATAACTACCAGTGCTGGCTCCAGTGGTGTTCGGCTGATAGAATCTCCCAAGAGGAGGTAGAGTCAGGACATGCGCTTGCCACAGGCTCTGGTTTAAATACCCTTTGGTTTAAACACCCTTTGGTTTAAACACCCTTTGGTTTCAATATCCTTTGGTTTAAATACCCTTTGGCTGTCCTGGGCCGTTCCCCCAGGCGGGACCTGCGGTCACTCGGCCACTGCAAGGCCAGCCCGGGGCTCCAGGCCGGGTGTGGGCACGGCCTGCGGCGGGCCCGGGCCTGGCGGCACCGCGGGGCCGGGACAGAGCCCCGGGGCCGGGCTGTGCGGGCAGGGCCTCGCTCGGCAGGGCCGGGCCCCGCCTGCCCTGCCCTACCTGCACAGCCCTGCCCTGCCTTGCTCTGCTCTGCCTGCACAGCCCTGCCTGCACAGCCCTGCCTGCCCTGCCCTGCCCTGCACAGCCCTGCCTGCCCTGCCCTGCCCTGCTCTGCCTGCCCTGCCTGCACAGCCCTGCCTGCCCTGCCCTGCCCTGCCTGCACAGCCCTGCCCTGCCCTGCCCGCACACACACCGTAGGGTCCTGGACAGACATACGTACAGCCTGTCCCAGCGGGTATGGAGCCATGTCTGGGAAAGCAGGTCTCCATCGCACCTAATGGTTACTTGGGGAGATAAATGCCATCCTACACGTCGCCCGTTACTCCTTTTGCTCGGTTTTACTGCCAAGCAGAATGCCAGACGGCATGGCCACGGTGAGCCCAAACGCTAATCATCTGTCTCAGCTGTTGTCCCTCCCCACTTCTTCTGCACCTCCAGCCCACGTCCTGGCAGGGCCGCATGAGGAGCAGGAAATGCCTTGATGCTGCACAAGCTCCTTTCTGCTATGATTAAAGTACCCCTGAGTTAACAGCAAATATAGAACGCACACCATGTGGTCTGCTCTGAGGAAAGTCAGCTAAATCCTACACAAAATAGCGCAGCTAAGGTTCCTCAAAACAGGTTTTGACAAATGTATTTTATTCTTCACATATGACAGTTATCCTGAATAAAATTATAATTTTCTGTTTTCATATAAAATGTTAGGTGTTTTAATTCAATGCTTCCAGGTTGACAATGCTTTTAATTCAACGCTTCGCATCAGAAGCCTTTTTCTTTCTAGGCTTCTTCTGGGCTTTCTTCCACTCAAGCCTGGCCCATACACCAGAACTAGGAGGACAATGACCGCCTGCCAGAATGAAACCCCTAAACCCTATAGAAGTTCCACTCCTAAACACTGCCATGGAAAATAATGGAAAAAGAAACTGCATAAAATGAGAGTAACCAAAATTATTATTTTAGTAAAAATCATAACGTAGCTATGTATTTGTGATATTTTCCTGTCTTTGATGCTGCAGATGGAAATTCTCTGGATTTGGTGGTGTATATAGACCACTGATGAAGTTTTACAAGCAGGGTGTTTGAGATTTTATTGCTACTAAAAGAATGAAAGTGAAAATGTACACCAGTGCACATACACAAAATATTTGCCTTTATTTAATTTTCATTATATGTTAATTATACTAAATTTAGTTAGCCAAGGAACATTAGAACTATTTCCAGTTGTGATTAGAGCTGAGCTAGATTATAGACACTTGCTCTTAAAAGACTCTTTTACATATATAGCCCTTCAGGTGAGCTCCTTTCAGGATTTAGACAAAACTATATGCCAGAAAAATTATTCATATCATAATATCAATATTAATTCATATTATCTGTACATTCCCAGCCATGTTGATCCTTAAATTGATCATTTGTATATGAAGTCATTAACACCAGCAGGACAACTTCTGTTTCCACAGGCAAGTCTCTACATAGATCATATTTTTATGCACATGTGTACATTATTCCTGGAAGCTATTTCAAAGACTACTCAACAAATGATTTTTTTTACACATTGGTGTTTCCAGGACCAGAGAAGGAGTTCACACCATTTAGAAGCATTTTTCTTTCAATATTAGTGCTTTTCTATCACTTGCATGTTTCTAATTTGTGAAATGTTTTAGACAATATCGTTACTTCCCTAAAAACTACAGCAAGCAATATAAATATCTTACCAGAACAAGTTTTTGTATTTATTTAATGTACACATGCATACACATCCTCTAAAAAGTGTATTTTGTTTGAAAGCTATCAGCTCATTGTGACTACGTAAGATTTTAGCAGCTAGCCAGAGGAGATATAGATATATTAATATTTCAGTACTGGTTTGCATTTTCATTCAACTTGACAAACTTATTTCCCATCTAACATACATAAGAGTGGTAAGAACTAAAATTTCAATTAGATCCTATAGAGTGTTGTGTTTTATTTTGGTGTGTTTTGGTGGGTTTGTTTTGTTGTTTGTTTGGGACATTTTATAATTTTACTTGCTATGATGCTTTTTGAACAAACTATCACACAAAAATATATTTAAAATATCAAACAATTTAAATAATCCTTTGAGAATCTCTATAATTTTCAACATCAACTTTACCTTGTAAATTATTAAGATTTTTATGTATATCTCTAAGCACAATGGGAGATCCAAATAGCTCGGCTAACCTAGGATATATGCAATTAGATAAGACACAGAGTGATACTCGTGCTGAGTAGCCAATTTACTTCTCCTGTTGTGTTAATAATCCTCACATAATTATAAAGTAGTGAGTCATAGTAGTTCTACTTCAATGCATGGAAAATACCAGTTGCCTGCTTAATGTACTATTACCAAGAAACAAATTCCAGAGATTTACAACCTTGTTTACTACTTTCCCATCCCACACAATAATTGAAAAAGATTCAATTCTTCAATGAAAATAAAATACACAATAGTAATACAGATTTTATTTGCTACCAAGGTAACAAATATTCCCTTTACAATAACTTCATATATTTTTTCTTGTATGGAATTTTTATTACAGATTTTAATAAGCATGGCTGTAAATCAGGTACATTTGGCATGATGGCCTCAGCATGAACTTTTTAAAGCTAGGGTTTGTAGTAAGGAGCTACACAACTTGTCCATAGTAATGAAATTGTGTCAGAGAACACATAAACTGCAGGAACACTTTTTCTTTCTTTCATATCCTTTACCTAATCATTGCCCGTTGAAGTAAGCAGTATTTTTTCTACAAAGTGGTGCTAGGTTCTTAGAATTTTCTATGAAACTCTTGAAATATCTGGAATAAGGAAGACCAGTGGAGCAAATAAACATGGATTTTAAAAACATTAGTACTTTGTGTCTAAATCTGATGAGCAAGTCAGTAGAATTATTATGATTTAATTATTGAGTTTTTCAGAAATATTTTATATTTAAGTGAGTAGCCCTTTCCAAGAGAACAAAGTGCTATGGTACAAACAGTTTAATATAATTCTAATCAGTATTTTAATTTTTATTTATTTAATTAATATAATAACAATTCCAAATCCTAGAAAAAAAAATTTAAAAAGGTAAAATAATAACCAAAAGGGGCATTTTAATATTCTGTCTCTAACAACCTTTATGCCATTCAATTGGGAAGGACACTAGCTGAGAGAGCTAGAAATCCAAAACATATATGCCAAAATTTGTCAGTACTTTTTGTTGCTTGGGTGTTTTAAGTCAGTCTCTGGATACAGGTGAAGGATGTGTACCGTCTCAGTGTTTCACTGGACTATAATGTAGCTTTCCCACATAATAATAATAATAGCAATAACAATCAACTTGGAAATTTTTTTCCTATGTTATATTCAGTTTGTTTTTCTCTGTTGTGTTATTTCATGGAAACAAAATACCTAGATAATTAGCTCACTCTTTAGCATATCAAATATATGAATATTAGTTTTTTCTTAGCTGTGTAGGATTTTTCTTGTCCCTGCTTTAGCAAGGAGATAAACAAGATGGCTTCCAGATGTCCCTTCCAACCTTGACCATTCTGTGTGATTCTGTGAATTTGGTAGTAATTTCAAGAAAAATATATGTGCAGACAAAAAAAATTTAGAGAGATACTCTTTTTTAAAGTAATGGATATTATTGCAGAAATAAATTTATTTTAATGAGTGACCAAATCACTGCATACTAAGTTTAAGTAGTAACTTTACCAGATACAAAAGCTAAAAGGTTTAAGGTATTCCCCACACCAAAGCAACCCATCAAACAGGTCTATAAACAGAAACCCATTTCAAAAAGACATGATTTCTAACAAAATGATGAGGTTGTTTGCAGGGATAGTTTATGATTCAAATTAAACATTTCAAAGGAATTCAGAATGGGCAGTCAAGCCATTAAAGCTATCTAGAGGTAACAACTGAAGATTTCCATTTCAAAGACAGTATATATCAGGGTCAGAATGGACCTACAAACATAGGACACAGATTGCAATTTAAAAGTCAAAGTCAAAGTGAGCAATTTACACAGGTTTAATCAAAGCTATTCATATAATCCCATTGCCCTAATCCTTTCCAATCCTGCACTTTTTTCTGAAAGACTAAAGACTTCCAGATTTTTTACTGCATACATGGCTTCATAATTAAAACATGTTTAAAAATGTAAAAGACGTGTCAAAAGCCAAATATTCAAATTATAACAAATCTTACATTTGTGGTTGCCTATTAAAGCTTAACAGAACATAAATTCTGTAAATGGACTTGGACATGCATGGAACGTTTGGCAAAGCAAGATCACAAAGACCTGAGTTAGGCAATGTTAGTGGTTTTTAACAGCTGAGCATTTCTGTTATCTAAATGTCAATCACTTACTATAATTATTTTCCATTCATTTTCCTTGTTTACCAAAAATGAAAAAAGAGGAAAGAATTTACTGCAAGACATGAGGATCTAACAATGTTATGTGGCTATTGCAGAAAATGGTGATTCTGTAGGAGATAGGAAAATCTCTTCTGTCTCAGAGGGACACATACTCGCTCTCTCACTCTTAGCCAGCCTTTCTCTTTACCTGAACAATGAAAGACAATTCTTGCATCTCTAGTATTGCTAGAGGGTGGTGGGAAATTAAATCTGGGAGCAAGGTCTTTCTTTGCACACAACATTTCAGTTGCTGTCATGGTCTCCTCAATGCATCATACCAGGTCTGTCTAGCCTAAAAGTGGTCACATTCCCTTAAATTAGATAAAGTTCTGTTTAAGGCAATTTCCTTTTTCTTTTAGAGTTTTTTTCTTTTTCCTCAAGATTTTTTTAATATTTTCTAAAAAAGCCTGTATTCAGGACAAAAGAGAAAAAATGTAGGAGCTGAGACAGATGTGTTACAACTGAGATGCAGAGACATAAAGTCATTAAGAACTTTATGTTTCCTTCCTCAAGAGCTTTCCTTGATGGTTTTAGTTAGTTGCCTGTCCTAAGTTGCACTGCAGACCATCTGAGGATTTGAGTCAACATAGTTGCCATGGTCACCATTGATGAAAACACATATTTACTCCTCCAAAAAGAAACATTTCATCATTACCTCTGGATAAAACCAAGATCTTGGAGCAAGGTGTTCTGCATAGGGCATTCTCACTAAGGCAGGTATTTTCTCAGGATAAGAAGTCAGTGGTTCCAAAGATGATACTGATGTCTAGGATATGTATGGTAAATACCCAACATAAACCCACCTTTGTAAAGATACTGTAATGCAATAAAATCCAAAGCTTTTATGTGTATGTGTGTGTCCACTTGGGCACAACTTATTTAGAAAAAGAAACACAAATAAACTAAAACCCAAACCAAAACAAAAATACACACACAAAAAAGACAGATGCACAACAACAACAGCAATTAAAAAAACCCAACAAAACAACCCCCCAAAAAACCCAAAACAAAAACAACTCCACCCAAAATAAAAGAGAAATATTTAGCAGAAGATAAAGCAGAAATAGAGCTAAAGTTTCTTTTTTTGTCCTGTCTTTAAGCATTACGTTTTACACCAAGCATTTCAAAGGCCTGATAAGAGGCATATGCCAGATAATTTACACAAAAGAGATTAGTTTTTACTTTCATATTTACAGCTACAAACTTTATCTGACTGTTCTTGAACATATTGTTTTCAGTTTTTAAAAGCCTTGTTTGAAAGGAGACAAAATACAAAGAAGACAACAACATTTGACTAGAATCTACATCCAGCTAGGCATGTAGTCAATTTAAAAACAGATGCTATTTTCTCTGATTTTCCAAGGAAATTTCTGTTTGTTGTGGATTTTCTTGGGTATTTGGTTTCAGACTGGATTTCAACCATCCTTTCTGATGGAACATTTAGAAAAATAATGTATAGTAGAGGCCATGGAAAAAGTATAAACATTATAGAAATTCAGTAATAGTGTTCTGGTTCTGCATTCTCAGCTTCTAGCTCTTTAGCAAAAACTATGCAAATAATATCACTGAGAGGAGAAAGGGGAACCAGAAAAAAATTTCACTAGATACTACTGTGATGTTCAAGGATTGAGCCAAACAAAATGGCTTTGCACTACTTCAGAGTTCTGAATTTAATTAAGTGTAGAGAAGGAGATATAGACATTCATTTGAAAGAGTGATATGCAAGAGACAAAAATATAACTTGGGATAATAGTGCAGAAAGTAGTTCAGGCAAGAAGTTATTGTATGAAATACAAGGAAAATCAAGGAAAATAGATGAAGTTATAGATTTCCAGAATTCAGAAAGGGTGATCTCGTGCGATTTAGTAAAAGAAAAGTTTTGGTGTGAAAGTGGTGAAAAAAAAAAAAGAGAAAGAAAAGGGCAAAAAATTTTCCCAATTACTGTTGATTAAAGGACTTGAGAAAAGAAAGAAGTGTCATTCATCACAAAGTTAAAAAGAAAGAAGAATGCTTATGACTGTTCCATAGTAAAGCAGACGGACACTTTACAAATATATATATATTTACACCATATATGTAGACACATTATGGGAGCTGATCTGCTGGAAAGCAGCTCTGAGGAGAAGGGCCTGGGGTTCCTGGTGGACAGCACGCTGTCCATGAGCCAGCAGTGTGTCCTGGTGGCCAGGAAGGGCAATGGTGCCCTGGGGTGCATTGGGAAGAGCAGTGCCAGCAGGGTGAGGGGGGTGATCCTGCCCCTCTACTCAGATGCAGTGAGGCCACATCTGGAGTGCTGTGCCCACTTCTGGGGTCCTCATTTGTTTCTTTTGTTTGTTTCATTACATCCACGGAATGAGAAAACACAATTGGAGACTCAGTACATTCAGATATTTATACCTCTCCACATGGGGAAGCATCTTTTTTTTTCCTAAAGTACTTAAAACAGGACAATTGATTCTATTAACATAGCTATGTCTGAAGAATTTTCAATAAATGGAATCATTTGACATATAAAAATTCACATTTACTTTTTTTTTTAATTTGTTTGGCTGAAATTGTCAGATAATTTTCCTGCAGTAAATATCTACAGTCCCTTCTCCTATGAAGAGAATGTGGTCAAATATTACTTGTAAAATTACCTGTCTAATAAAAAAAAAAGTTTTAAGTAAATAGTGGTAAAATAATTTTTTTGCATTAGATATAAAGAAACATATTAATAAGGATGTCACTAACAAAAGAGTATATTCAATATTTTCCCGAGCAGCATATCTGATCATCTTTGCTGGTATATTCTGAAGGTTCTCCTCACCAACACAATTGTGTAATTTTTGGTTTTGAAGTAAATCAAGCACAGAAGAAAACTGAGTATGTTAGGGCAATGCTATTCTCCCTGACTGCTTTTGAAGTCTCTCAGAATGTCAGAAATAATGAAGATATCCTAATGAATTTTTGGCTCTTGAGGTATATTTGACTCTTAGGATACACTTAATTTAATGGGTTTTGTTAGTGATGTGTTTGTTGAGGGCACCAAAACAGAATTTTGAAACAAACCATGCAATTAGACAACATACAGGATTTTCACCTTTTATTTTCTTGTCACCTTTAACCTAGGGCTAAATTCTTTTTGTCAGACTACTTATAGGAACTAAAGTTGCTCTTTCAAATTACTTAAGTTAACTGAAAGTAAACTGTCCTTCATCTATTACTTCAAACATAATGAATTATATTTTTCATTTTTCTAATGAATATATGTTCATGGTTCAACGCTGCATAGAGAATATAAAGCCAGGGATGTATGTGAGAATATATCTCTCAGATTAGATGTATTCTGCTGGCTTTATTATCAAGACAGAAACAGCTCACACTGCTTGTTACCCCAATATGCTGCAATAAATGGTTTTGCTGCCTCTTCTACATGACAACACTATTTATAATCCTTGAAAACGGCAACATTTTTTTACAGAAATTACTGCACTTTTATGGTTGGTGGGGCTTTTTTGTTTGGTTTGGTTTGATTTGTTGTTTTTTTTGTTTTTTTTTTCTAATGGTGAAAGCAAAATTAAATAAGTTTAGTGAAGGCAGATTCTAGGTATCTTTACAAACCCTGTGACCAAAATGCACATTGTTCCAACCTCAGAATTTTCCAAAATCCCCAAAAGGCCAAAAAATACAATCCAGAGAAAGGATAGGTCATGTCATATTCTAAATGCCAAATTCAACATTTTTCCTCTTTCCCTCATCTCCCAATAAGAATAGGATTACAAAAAGAAAATACTGAAACCTTCAGTTTTAAGATGAAAGGAAGGAATCCCTCAACAAACCATATAGCAGCTACATATAAACCTTGTTCTTTATACCACAGTAAAATAAACCACATTTCAAAACTTGGTTCTTTTATTTGATTATGTCTAAATGTAAAAAAATCAGAATGTGAGAAGGATGTCAAAATATATTGCACCTATGGTCTCTGATAACAGGAGGTAACCAGAAGAGAATGAATGGCTTATCACACTACAGCTGTCAAGCCAATATGTAATTCTATTTTGGATGCTACTGTTTGGTTAAATATTTTGACTTGAAATTTTCTCCTGCAGCAAGCATCAGGGACTTAGTTGAAAAGCTGGTGTGTGTGCAATCTTGATGCTCATACCTGGACTATTTGAAAAGCAATGAGCCTTACAAGGTGGAAAAAAACCTAGTAATCATAATCTTCTCATGGCAGGAAAAAACTAAAGTTTTGATTTACTTTCTTGCCATTTAGCTGTATGTTGAAGTAAAGTGGCATGACATTACAGTGTTTTTCTTTCTGTGTAGTAAAGGGGTGAATTTAGCTGAGACTGAAACACAGACAAAGACTGTGTTGCCATTAACCTCAATAACATGTGGAGTTGAGAAGAGAGAAACCTCATAAGATTCAGCAAGGGTGAGTGTCAGTGCCAGGTCCTGCACCTGGGGAGGAACAGCCCCAAGTGCCAGCACAGCCTGGGGCTGACCTCCCACAGAGAAGCTCTGTGGAAAAGGACCTGGGACTCCTGGTGCATCACAAGCTGTCCATGGGCCACCAGTGCCCCTGTGGCCAGGAGGGCCAATGCCATCCTGGGCTGCATTGGCAAGAGTGTGGCCAGCAGGTCAGGGAGGTGATCCTCCCCCTCCACTCAGCCCTGGTGAGGCCATTCCTGGAGTGCTGTGTCCAGTTCTGGGCTCCTCAGCACAAGGGAGACAAGGAGCTACTGGAGAGGGTCCAGTGGAGAGCCACAAGGATGATCAGGGGTCTGGAGCTTCTCTCTCATGAGGAGACACTCTGGGAGCTGGGATTGTTTGGTCTGGAGTACACAAGACTGAGAGGGGATCTCATCAATACACAGAAACATCTCAAAGGTGGATGTCAGGAGGATGGTGCCAGACTCTTTTCAATGGTGCCCAGTGGACAAAAATTTTGATTTCTGGAGACACTCGAAACCCACCTGGACACATTTGTGTATAACCTGCCCTTCCAAAGGGCCCTTCCTACATTTCTGTAGTTCTGTGATTCTTCCTGCTGCTTATTGTTTAGGCAACAGTTATATTATCATTTCACACCAGAGATTTTCAGATATGGTCAGGTTTGCTCAACCACCCTAGAGAACTCAAAAGATAGATGGCATTATTTTAATGATGAAAAATAACAGGCCTTCTTTACAATCAATAATAAAGGGGTTTTGTAAAAATATTAGTCCTATTTTTTAGTAAAACCATTATTTCTGTTCCCCATTTTGACAGTTAACTTTCTGCAAGAAGAAATGGCTAAATATCATAATTTGATTTTGCCATATCCTTTTGCCTGAAGCCCAGGATTTAACTAAGTTCTGATTTACCAAGTAATTAAACAGGTATGTAGGATACAATCAATGGGACCTATGGGAACTATCTCTAAGTTATAGACTTATTAAAGCTAGATACATATTCAGAAGCTGAAGCCTTGCTTTATGCATTATTGAAAATATCTTAAAATATGAAATGAACTTTTTTGTAGATGAATGAGTGCCATGGCATCAAAATTTATCAGTCACTAAAATTTAAAATGGAAAAGGAAAGGACATTTAAATACACACATTCAGCAATAAATCAGAAATCATTCTAAGCAACTAAGTCAATTTAGTCTTTACCCTTTCTTAAGTAGAATATCATTAAGATAAATTAATATATCTATAAAGAATAAATAAACATTAAACTGCATAAAACTTTAAAATGTTAAAAAGTTCTTGGTATAATTTCAAAATTTGGGAATAAATAACTGTAGTGTTAACAACTGAATAGTTCATACTTTTGGTAATTGCAGCCTTTTTCAGTACGTGGAAATACTTTGTGACTGGCTTCTTTTGCATTTTTTTTTTTTTTAATTTATGGCAGCTCCCTATAAAATGATTTTTAGGGCCATGATTACATTGTAAATATTTGCGTGTACTCTCATTGAAGCCATTAGAGATATTTCTGTATATACAGGAAGTGTAGAACAACCTAGGAATACGGTAAAAGGCTTCAACATTTTTATTGCAGGACCCTGAATGTTTAGTTCTAGATACTCCATATCACAAAAAAACCCCATGGACAATATCAATAGCACCAAAAAAAAAAACCAAAAAAAAAAAAAAAAGACAAGTAGGGAAATTTCTTGGGACACCTTATTGTGGTAGGTTATTTTTTTGTATTACTTTGGATTTTTGCTCATTATTTTTATGACTGTCCTTAAAATTTATCTTCAGAGAAGTTATTAAAGAATTTTGGCAGACGTTCTTTAGTTGGTTTCCTGAAATAGCTGAGGGTCTAGCAGTGACATAAATAAACAGTCAACTTGAATTCAGGGTTTTGGCTAGTCTTTCTTACCATCTGTACTAATAAATCAATTTGATGGTGTGGATCACCCTGATGCATTCCTTCCTCTAATGCTGCTAACTTGGAAGAGCTGTTGTTTTACTGTTGAACTTTCATTTGCAATACTGGCCAGCTGTTTTACAAACCCAGATGTTTGAACAGAAAAGATAAACAGATGACCTAACTGATATAAAGAGTTTACAAAGAGCTTTAGTTTTTCCTCTGAATAGTTGATCTTCAGCATCAAAGCTTCATACATCTGAAATTCTATGAAGCTAAAAATATTTCAGTTAAATCCACCCAAAACAGGCATAAAGGCACATTTACTATAATTTAAATTATTTTTCTACTACCTTACTTGAGGTCTTCATTGCTACAAAAGAACTTATACAGTGCTTTGTATAGTTGGAAACATATGTTTCTGAAACATGTTTTCCTGCTTTCATGTCTTTTACAATTGCTATGGATGACACAGGTACAGGGTCATGTTCTGACCCTATTACTATCACATTCATGAAAATTAAAATGAAAATGCTCATGTATAATTGTTTTATAGAAATGCAAATCTCTGGATTTTTTTAAGAGGTACACACGCTTAATTTACTATGGAATGGCAGACCTCAAGCATCGCCTTGATATTATAAGGCTCAAAGTTGCTGTGAAAGTATCTATCTAGTTGCATATATACAGTCATCTAAAGTGCAAACAGTGTAACAGTGTAACAATGATTGCATGCATTAAATCAGGTTTACCTCTGTACGTCATTTTATACAAAATGCAATGTGTGTGGTGCATGACATTCCATCTTTCTCTTTTCCATTTAAGCATCTAAATGGCCACTAACTTTGTAGCATGTGAAAGTCTCAGAATGATCAATAGCTTCACCTCCCTAATGGTAAGTATTTGCATTATATTTTTATAGCTTGGAAACCAAAGATGACTGTGGCAGAAATAATTTGTAGACCTTATGTAAACCAAAAATGAGCTGCAGCGGGTAACTGGCTGCTGATGTTGATATGATTCTTCTGTAGTGACTAGGAAATTTTGTTTGATTTATGAAGTAAGGGGGATATAGTTTATTGACTTGTCTCTCAATCAAAACACTTAGACAAAAGCCAATGCTTTGGTATGAGTTTTGGACTTCACAGAGCTCATGTGTATGTATGAGATGTATATGCTCCATGGCAATAGAGGAGGAGATGAAGCTCTGCTACTCCTTAGCCCTCACAGAAAAGAGACTATCAAAAACCAGTGCAGAGAGAAGCTACTCAGGAAGCAATTTAGAATACAGATCTTTTTTGGTTCTCTGGATCACTCTGAAAAAGCAGAGCTTTGTGCCACAGTGGTAGAGCTCCAGTGTGTTACAGCTGCTATGCAGGTGTAACATTGAGCCCTGTAATACCAGGCCAATTCAAGAACCTAACAGTTTTTCTTAGGTTAAATACACCATAGGCTAGATGTTAATACCTGAAACTATAACAGTGCCTTAGCCTCAGCTAAAACACAAGTCTAAATCAACAATAATCTTAACATTGGTTTACCCAGCAAAGTTACTGTACAGTGAGCAGGGATAAGAATTTATATTATTATAGACACTTTATGAAAATTTTCTCTGTGGTCATTTCCATATGATTAATCACCATGATTACTTTCTCACAGTAAGATTATTTTATTGTGAGACAGCTTATTCCCATAGAAGAGTGGTAAGTTAAACTTTGAAAGCAGTTGACAGCTATTAGCTGTTCCCTGACCAGGGAACACTGAATACCCAATAAGGAGCAGTGTTATGTAAATAGTAAAGAATTTGTCATGATATGACTAGCTATGAGTTTACATGCAGACAAGTCTTCTAACTCTCTCTATAAGTCAGCTTACGTTCCCTTTCTTGTTGTTGTTAAAATATGCAACGCTCTAAGTATTAAGGCTAATTCTTGAGGAACTACTCTTTTCAGTGTGAGATATATCCTTTCAGCAACTTTTTTACACAACTTTGAATCATCTTCTTCTCAAGTTTGGTTAGTAATTTCCCCATGTGTAGGAAAAGTTTTACTGAACCCCAAAGAGTCCAATAAAATCCTTAAGTGGACCATGAAGAAAGGTTTGCATATGTTAAGCAGTGGGGAAAAGGGGACTACTGGATGCAGAGGCATCCTTTAAGAAAGAGAAGCCAATTCCCAACAAAGAAAAGTTGGGAATTGGCTTCTCTTTTGTTGTAGTGTGTTGTTAAGTTTCTTGTGTTATTCCCCCAGTTTATGTATTGTTCTCCCCTATTATGTGTAAAATGGTTTCGTTCCCCCAGTTTTTCCCGCCACTGCTAGCCTGTCAGCTAAGTTGCTATAGTAACTGCTATTCATAGTTGCCGATATGTAATTGCTCCTCCCCTGGTTTCCCTTATAAGTGAAAGTTGTTTCCTCCCTGGGTCCAGTCAATCACTCCCTTTCTCCTCCCAGGTTTCGAGAACCTTCTCCTCTCTGGAGATGGTGGCTAGCTGGGGTCCCAGGACACCTCCTTTACCTTTTGATTATTGGTCTCCATGGAGTGTCAGTTCTGTGAAGTTCATCCCCTCACCTTTCCCGATTGGTTCCGCCTGTACCCACCCCCTCCTTTATAATCCTGTTTTCACCCCCTATGAAAAAACTTTTTCCCGGTTGGTTTCCCCGCGTTTGGATCCCGCAACACCTTCAATAAACCGATGTTTAACCCCCGGGAAATGGTCAGCTCCGTTCCTCTCCAATACCAGCGGTGTACGCCAGTCCGCAGCCAGCACAGCCCGAGGCCATCAGACGCCGAAGGGTGCTGGCCAGGAATTGCAGAGGGGCGTCGGCCTTTCGCCCTCAGCTAGTCGGACTCTAAACTTTGGGCCACATATGCCCTCCTCTGCAGACTCTTTCAACCAGAAAGCCTGGTAGAAAAAATGTTAAACCACCATCAGAAAAGCTGAAAATTATTCTGACCATCAGCTTGCTGAAACCATGAAAGTTAAAAAAAAAAAAAAAGAAAAAAAGGCAGTATTTTCAAAAACCTTCCACATATATAAGACAAATACATTAAGATGTAGATGGTATATTAAAGAGTATTGATACATAACAGAAAAATCAAATCAGATTTGTGTGTCTCAGTATCCACTATAATACTGTTTTCAGAAGTTTCCCAACTAATCTATTCTTCACAGAAGACAAGGGATAAGTTCATTGTATAATGTCAATATGACAGAATTTAAAATAAACTTGTAACAGTAACAAATTGCAATAATGAGATAGTATTTTCCTTTAAGTGGTCCGGAGGTATTAAAATCCTAAATTGCTATCCGTGGGAACCCACCCCATCACTAATGTCTATACCAAAAGAATAGAAAGTAATCAAAGTGTAACATCAATCTTTGGCAAAGAATCTATGAAAATTAAAGAGAACTACATCCTTTTATTTATAACCTCTGCAGTGAGCAGAGTACAATTGGTTGGTGTATTAAATAATTTGATCACCTAGATTATTACAGTAGAAGAATTGTACTTGCAGTAACTTGCAATACTGTGATGGGTTGACCTTGGCCACCCTATCACCCCTTTTGTCAGCTGAAAGGACAGAAAATAACACGGAAAGCAACTTGTAGGTTGAGACAAGGCAGCTTACTAAATCAAAAACAAAAGGTTGCATTTAGACATGCAAAGGAAAAAAAAATCCAAATGTTTTATTATTGTTTCAGCAAGTGGTATCTGCCAGTTTCTTGGAAGCAGGGATCCAGCATGTATAGTTGTTTCTATGGAAAGTAAATGTTGTAAATATTAAATACCCCCCTTTCCTCCTTCTTTTCTTAGCTTTTATATCTGAAAAAGGTATCTTTTCTGAAGGGATGACTGTGTTATCCCTTCAATTAATTTGGGTCAGCTGTCTTTATCTGTGTCCTTCCCTAAGACCTTGCCTACCCCGAGCCTATTGATGGGGGGAAATGTTGGGAGAGACATGGCTGATGTTGTGCCAGTGTTGCTCAGCAGGAGCCAAAACACTGCTGCATTACCAACACCTTTCTACCCACCAATGCAAGGCACTGTGAGGGCTGCTGTGAGCAAATGAACTCTGTCTCGGCTAAGTTCAAAACTAATGCAGGAAAGATCTGTGATAAGTTATGAAATTTGCTCATAAATAATATAACCCAACTGAAAATTGACTGTGAAGAGTTCCAGGAAGATCTTACAATGTTGAATGCATATATTGAAATCATTTGTCAAGATAAAGTTTATGCCAATATAAAGCAATTTGCAGAGGCCAAAAAAAGCCTTAAAGACGCAATTATATTACTTGCCAAGAAAGAGTAACAGCAAACAGTTTTCTCAATGGTCAGTTCAACATTTAACAACACCTGAAATGCCATAAAAATTAATAGGAAGCAGCAGAGAACTGAGACTAAATTAGAAATCACTGTCACTCTGCTACTGTACAAATTCACTTTAAAAATACAACATATGGTTGAGGTAATTTCAACTAAACCAGAAAGCAGCAGAACTAGGAAAATACAGAAAATAGTGAAAACAATGTTCAAATGAGAAATAGGCTCCCTACAAAGAGAAATTAAATAGCCAGGAACGTTTTGGTTCTTGGAGAAAAGTCAGCAGATAGAAACGTTCTGAGGACTGTAAAATCATCAACATAAAGAGATACTGAGTAAGAAATTATCAATTTTTTCCTGAGTATGGAAACTACGTGGCAAGATTTTTGCTAGTGGGGGTGGCTGTAAGATGACTTCTATAAGAAGACACCAGAAACTGCCCACATCTCACTCAGACAGAGCCAGTTCCAGCCAGCTACATACTGGACCCACCGCTGGCCAAAGTTGAAACAATCAATGGCATCAGTAGCATCTCTGTGACAAAATATTTAAGAATAAAAAATACAGTGCAGCAGCTCTAAGATAGGGATGAAAACATGACAGAAGCAACCCTGCAGAAACCAAGGTAAGGGACAAGGAGCAGGAGGAGGCACTTCAGGTGCTGAATTCTAAGGCCATCATGTGGACTGTGCTGAGAAAGCTATGTCCCTGCAGCCACTGAGGACCACAGTGACACAGACATCAGTATCAACCTGCAACCAGCAATATCAACCATGCTACCATGCTGGACCAGGCAGATATGCCCTGCAGGAAGCTGCAGCCTGTAAAGTGCCCACACAGGAGCAGGCACCCAACAGGACCTGTACCCCATGGAGAGAAGTGCATACAGGTACAGGTTTTCTGGCAGAACCAGTAGCAAGGACTGATGTTAATTTAATGAAGGCTGTATTCCATGGATGGCACCCTACACTAAAGCAGTAAAAAGGATGAGTAAAAGTAAAGGCAGAGATGAAGAGCTTTGAACTGACTGCAACTACAATTTTCCCATCTCCCTGTATGACCTGGAACTAGGGAGAGATAGGACTGAGTTGAGTGCAGGAAGAAGGGAGGAGTGAGGGTAAGACATTTCTAGTTTTGTTCTTATTTCTCACCATGCTTCTTTTTTACAATTGATGTGTAATAAATTCATTTCACCAAGTGAAACATGTTTTGCCCATGACAATATTAAGTGATCTTCTTGTCATTATTTTAACATATTATATTTTAATTGAATTTTCTCCCTCTGTCCTTTTGAAGAAGTGGAGTGATAGACTGGTCTGATGGGAATCTGGTGGCTCAGCCAAGGTCAGCCCATCACATCCCAACATAAGCAATACTGAGTGTGCTTGTTCAATTGTCAGGAAGAAGGCTTAAAAATGGAATATTTTTTGTCACAATAGCTATACTTCAACTAATTCAGAAGCAGTAACGTACAACCATTAGCCACATGGTTACATCACAACAGCCCAGCCCTTCACAACAAGAAGCACAAGTGCTGTATCAGCACAGGCATGTGGTTCCTGTTTTCAGAGATCAAGTTAATTCTCTGGCAGGTGACTACCCAGGAGCTAATTTGCTTCTATATCCTGTAACAGGTAGATATGCTTTTATTCATTCTGTTGTTCCCCAGGTCCAAAACAAGCAGAAGACCTATTTGTTTTGCTTTCAGAAATATAGGAAGGATTAAGTTTTTACTCTTTGTACAGTGAGTTTACAAATAAAAAAAAAAAAAAAAAAAGGAATTGTCCCATCAAGGTTAATGGGATCTCTGTGGCGAAATTTTATAAGGCCAAGTTATTTATCCATACATAGGCTGTTGCTGTAAAAACTGAACTGTACTGATTTGCATTTTTTTTCCTAAGTATTGGTGAGGGGTGTTCTTTTTAGTTGGTTTTTTGGTTTTTGTGGATTTTTTTCCCTGACTTTCCCTGAGCTTCCTTTGCTTGATCTCTACTTAAGGATTCCAAATTTTTTTGTCTACAATGAAAAATTATATTTCCTTCATATACTCAGATAAGGAATTTTCCACTTGAATTACTGAAAATTGGTTTGAAATAAGGGGGATGGAGGGGGAGAGGAGGTAAAATAGAAATTTTTCAATACACACCTAAAAGCAAAATGTACTTTTTCATAAATTGTTAATGTTCCTAGTTTTAGAAATATGACATACAGTTTAAAAATAGTTGTATGGGTTGCATTTTATAGGTGAAGTGGTTAAATTCATACATTTGAGGATGAATTTTTAACTTGTTATCTTAAATTATAGACATCTGCTGAGCAATAAAAGAGAAATTAGGGATCACTGATAGTGTAAATCAGGTTAGCAAAAGGAATTTTAGGCAGATGAAGTTCTGTCTTCTGACATGCATTTTAGCCATTCTGCAAAATTATTAATCTTTTCTGTATTTCCACAATAATCAAATGGATCCTTGTATTTCAGACATATAATACTCTGAATGTGTGCTTCATGACTATTCTACACTATTCTAGAAAATCACTAAAAGTTTACAAGTATTTAGGCATGAATATAAGTAAGGATTCATTGCAAGTCCTAGCATAGAACAACTTATAGTTGTTTTGTGCGCATTATGATGAAACTATGAAAATAGAATGATCACACTGATCACTTAGTGATCATTCAGAAGTGTAGACTATAGCACAAAATAGTAACAAGTAAATGAAGACTGAGTTTTTGGATGTATTGATAGAATTCCAACCTGGTAAATTAAATTAATCAAGAAATGACAGAGAGGAAAAGTGCAGAGGTTGAGAAAGGGAAGGTGAGAGATCATCAGTAAACCTTGAGCCAAGCAGTAAGCACTAAAATCATGAGTAGGCACTGAGCTATTTGAATAGCAAATGCTGCTGGCAGAAATGTAGTGGTATCTGGCCTGCAGATAGGTGAATGACATCTATCCCCATCTACTGAGACACTGCACTAGAAATTATGATGAATCCTATCACCTACACATTTCTGAAGCTTCACCTTAGATGGCATTTTGTTATTGCATTTTGTGATGGCTTACAATTGTACTCTGTGGCTGTTATGACAGATTACACAAACAAAAAATTTGAATATCAGCAATTTAGAAAAAAATTTTTGCTTAAAAGTGTCTTGGATTAAAAAAAATTTTGATATGAACATCAGTCTGCATTTAAGTAAGTTTGTTCCTGGAGATGTGCTCATGAATTTCCATAGAATCATAGAATTGTTTGGGCTGAAAGGGCCTTGAAAGATAACCTAGTTTCAACGTCCCCGACATGGACAGATTCACCTCCTACTGGACCAGATTGTTTAAATCCCCATCCAGCCTGGTCTTGAACACTCCCAGAGGCTTTGCATATATGTGAACATGTATACACATACCAGCTAAAGAGAGAAAAGCCTCTTTTCTTAGATGAAATAGAAACATATATTCTCCTTCCAGCCTTATTTTGACAGATAGATTCATGGGTATTTTCATCTTTAATAAAGTACTAATGAAATCCCTTGAAAAGTAATGTACCTCACAAAATAATAAATGATAACAACTGATGCACAACCCTTTGTGATTCATCTTACAGGTAAAATCAAATCTCTAATATGAATGTACTGTGCTACATGATACTCTGTTAACACACTAAATAACAACAGTGTAGTTTTTACGTTATTGAATGAAAAAGTTTTGCAGCGGCAGAGTCCTTTCTTTATCAATTCACTTACATTTACATGGAGCTTTCACAGGCATTTTAAAGGAATAAATTGGTACCCTGCAAATAGTAAGGTCAATGCTAAATCCGAAAGCAGAACATCCATAGCTGTGTAGTTCTGCATCTGAGTTAATTAGCCCTGCTGTTAGAGCTAATGAGTCTGGGCTGTGTGCTGCAGAAATACAACCTCCCTGTTTTTGCACCATGAAGAGCAAGCACATCCTGATTAGCAGGCCAGGAGATAAATATAGTACATCTGTAAGCCTGCCTTTTTCCTAGGAAATTGAGGTTTACAGATTTTATGTGGCTATTTGAAATCATACACTTTAACCAGAGTTTGTTGTGGCCGTTTTGAAGACACATTTAAATATATATAGTTTGACAGATTTAACCATCACACATGCTTCAACTTCCCATACTCTTCCTTATTATGAATTTTTAAAAGTTCTAACTGAACAGAGATCTCCCAGGCATGTTTCTGTAGTGGCTGAAAAATAACTGCACTTCATCAAATAAAAAAATTAATAGGGAAGACAATTTTGATAATTAATATGATTTTCAAATACTGTAAACACTTTTTGAGAGAATTAGTAACCAGTGCAAAAAGTCAAATTACTAAGATTTTGCATAATAAGGCTGAACTAGAGTAAACTTCAAATTAGCTTTAAATACAAGCATTAAGAGGAATTCTTTACAGCATAATTTGTTGTATAATTGCATTTTCTATATGTTTTATGAGATTTATCGCTCACAGAGACTTGGGTCCAGCTTTGGTTGAAGAACATCACGACTTCGGTAGAAGCAATGATTGTTTCAAAGTCTAAAGCACAATATAGAATTCTAAAGCTACTTCCAGGCAATTAATTTTGTCTACCTGAACACTAAATCAAAAATAGCTGATTTATTAATGTAATAATTATATGCTAAGCAATTAAACAAGGATTTCAGTTATAGTGTCATGCATGCAGAATAAGTTTGAGTTGAGTTCTCTTTTGATAACTATGCAACGTTACTTAAGCAGTCTGTTTACGGAACAGACAGATTGAAATCTGAAAAAGATAACTATATAAAAAGTCTAATTATGAAAAAGCCCTCCTGACAAATCATGATGAACAGCACTGGAAAGCTGAATTGATTAAATATTATATTTAACATAAGAAAACATTTACAAAATATAACGTACCATGTGTATAATAAATTCTTCTATTAATAGAAATACTTGACATTTTAAATATTCAACTTAGCAGTGTGCTTTTTAAGGTAAATGCTATTTTTGTTTGCATGCAAGTATTAATTTATGAATTTTTATATTGGAGAAAGAAACTTTATGTGATAAAAAATGTGAGTATTTGGATTTCTCATGTAATTTTCCTGAATTTAGAAGACACAAACACATTGATGTGTATGGACATGGCCCTCTGTACTAGCCTGAGGATGGCCCTTCTTGAGCAAGGTAGTCAGACCAGATGATCTCAAAAGTCCCTTTCAAACTCAACCATTCTGGGATGCTGTGACATGGTACTGTTGAGATGGTCATTTGGCATTTTTCATTGTCTTTCTAGTACACTGATTGAGATCTTTCTAGAATATCTTCTCACAAAATTTTCCCATTGACATTTTCTGGAACATATTTCTGTATGAAATTTAAGTATTCAAATATTTATTTTATTTTGCTACAGAACAAATTTCAAAGTATCCCTTTCCAGCAAGAAGAAAATTTGATCCGAAATAATATCTCTAAGTAACATTAACTACCAGTAAAATATAAGGTTAATTTTTTTTAACAATGAGAAAAACTCAGGGGAGTTTTTCATGCACAGATTGGTGGATGCAGAAACAGGGTGGGCAATCCCTCTTACTGCCTACCCCACATTCCTGTCTGCAACAGAGCTGATAATGTAAAACCCAGCTGGAGCACTTCTGTCAACACCAGGACTGCGGTGGCTCCTGCAGGGAAGGCTGGTTTATTTGCTGTGGACAGGGCAACTGCTCAAGTCATAGTGCATGTACAAGGTGTAATGCCATGGCCTACTCAGCGGGTTTAGGGCAAGGCAGCTTGATTTGGTCTGGGTAGGACCTGAGAGAAACAACAAAATTCTTAGGAGGTTCAATACTTGCAAGCTTTAGAACATGAGGAATAAGGTACCTAGCAAATTTTAAAAGAACATCCAGACAAAGTACGGCCCTTCTCACACGAAAAGGGAAAATTTCCTAGACCCTCAGAGCTGGGAGATTTCCTTGGCCTGTAGTATTTAATTTTCTGTAAGCACCTCAGGAAAGCCAAAACCCTGGTGCCTGACCACTCTTTCAGGCTCCAGTTAAGGGGGCTCTTCACTGAGCAATCCTGCTGGACTGGGGGGTGCTTTGATTGACTTAGGGAAATACAACAGCACAAGCAGGTCTTCCCAGTTTATGACCCCTCAGGGGGTCTTCCTCTTTATGTGAGTATGTTATCCCTCTACCTAGTAGCCTTGAAGGACTCACATCAAGTGTTTCCAGAATTACACCCTTTATTAATATAAAATTGTGACAAGTTAATATTTGACTTGTCACAATTTTATATTAATAAAGGGTGTAATTGCCGTTGATAGTATCTGACTGCAAAAACATACTCAAAGCAATACACTGGCAAGCTCAAAACCCCAGTAAAATATTCACCATGCATGGGTATGGTTCTTACCTAACAAACATCCCTATGCGAAGAAGACAAATTCAGCCTGTTGACCGATTCCGTGTATTAAAATGGAGTCTTCCCCAACTTTTTTCCCCATTCTTGACTTACTTTTTTAACTTCTTCTCTATGTTTAGGTGGAGACTGAGGGACTCTAGTCATTGATACTTCTGTTACCAATTGATGTAAATTCTCTCATTTTGCTTTTAAAGATACATTCAAAAAGTATAGAGTGCATGTCCAGTGAGGGGAGATGGATGGTACCTTGGAGGCTGATACCTTTGGCATGGAGGGGTGCCAAATGCCAACTGTAATATATTAATATATTACAGTTGAGCTATAATGAACAACTTTCATCCAAGGAGAAAGATTTTGGCCCAGTAGGAAACCTCTGGGAAACTAGAAAGACATTACCTAGCTAGCCATCATTTTGAACTTCGTGGGATGAAACAAAACTGGAACACTGCAACTCATGGCTTATAAGCAGATCAAAACATAGGTGCTCAAAGAAGGGGCAAGTGAAAGAGTTGTCCCATGTGTAAAAAACAGTGATTGTTTCCACTAAGCTGTCTTTGGAAAACAGTGTGGAAGAGATTGAGAGTTTATGGATGAAAATTAGAGGTCAAGCCAATAACTGAAACCTCATGGCTTGTGTTTACCCCAGTCAAGGGCAGTCTGTCAGTGAAGTTCATATACAGGAAGCATCATACTCACAGGCTGTACCCAGTCTGGGCACTACTCTATGAACCAAATAGAACAGCAAGCTGTAAACTGTCCCAAAAACTCTTGGGGTGCATTGAAGACAGGTTCATAATGTGGGTGGAAGCCCAATCAGATGCAAACCCCTACTGGAACTGTTGCTTCCCAACACACATAAACTAACTAGAGAGATCAAGGCTCTTGTCAGCTTAGGTTGCAATGGTCATGCTGGTTTTTGCTTCAGTTTTCAGTCTTCATACATCCCTGAACATCAAGTCCTCCCATAATGAAGGAACACCAGATTCATGACCCCCTGAGGACCCTGAATAGGCATAGGTCTATCGTGAGATGCATCCTGTAGTCCTGAGGGAATTGGCTGGTGCAGCTGCCAAGCCACTCACCACTATATTTGAAAAGTCATGGCAATGGTGACTGGAAAAATGGCACCCATTTTTAAAAAGAGTAATAAGGAGGACCCTAGGAACTATCAACTAAGCAGCCTTACCTCAATGACTGATAAGATAAGGAACAGATGCTCCTGAAGTTATGTCAAAGCATATATGGAAGGCAGGGAGGTTTTCAGAGAAAGTTAATGTGGCTTCATGGAGGCCAAATGAAACACAGCCTTAAGTGAGACAAATACTGAGCAATAAGATGTTTCAAAATAATTTTCACCTTGTCCTGCAATTTGAAAGCCTTGCCCTCTACTCTCACAATACTGAAATATCTCTGAGGTAGATGTTCTTGATAGTTGTTAGATGCTCCTGATAAAAGGTCTTAGCCTTTTACTGAGAGGTAAAATTTTGCATTTTATGAAATTTCTACAAAGGAGGAACAATTTCAGCTTATGATTCTCTGAAATAGTTTTATTTGTACTATTTTGTTGTTCACTCTTCTTTCCAAGTCTGTGCTTCTTTATTTTTCAGTGTACCATCAGAACACAAAATTCAGCCACTCAGTGTGCTCTAGCACATGCTTGGGTTAAAATTGGTCACTTCATGAACAGTCTTTAGGAAATATTTTTGACTAGTCTCCTCACGTCATACTGGCTTTTTTCCATGAAGCAAGTTTTCTGAAAGAGAGTTCTTCCTTATTTTTTTTTACATAGCAAAATCTCCCATTTAGTAAATGTAAGGCATTACTGAGAATTCTTTTATATCTCTAAAGAAAAAGAATGAAAATTATGCTAATTCTTTCCTCAACTAATTGCTGCCAAGTTCATAGGATCTGTTCTGAGTGTTGAAAATGTACAATGAAGCATGAGAGAGCATAGATTTTAGCATTTGTCTTCTTCACTGGGGTTCATTTTAAAAACAGTATGGTTGGCTCATGTGGCACTCTGAAGTCCATCCTGGAAAGTGCCATAGTATTAGTTAAAGCTAAAGGTTTGGAGTTGGTTGAGCATTCAATATTTTTATATTTTATTTTATTTTGTTTTATTTTATTTTGGCAAATGCTGAAAGAATATGCAAAAGGACTGAAGTTATCATTATTGAGCTTCTATCCCATAAGACTTCACTGGATATTCTATTATATTATTCAATTTCCCATTGACCTGATTTTGTTCCCCTGACTATAACAGTCAGAGTATTGCTCAGAATGCTCAGGATGGCTTCTGTAATAAAACCAGATAAACCTAAAACCTCCCCCTGTGCAGTTTAAAGTATAAGTGAGTTTTAAATTGATTGACTAAAACAAAAACCCTCCTCATTCCTCAGGGAATTTATCAGTTGAACTCAGGTCACTATGTGAGTTCTTGCTTCAGTGTCCAGGGATTCAGTATTGAAAATGATGAGAAGTGATGAATCTTGGTCATATGAAAACCCTGAGGGATACAAAATTTTATTAGGTGGCAGATGCAAAACACAATGAACCTTCATCCCAACCATTTTATTCCTAATAAAGCGTCTATCTGAGCCAAGCTAATTTCCCCCACTTGACTGGGAATCTGTGTAAAGATCACATAAATTCTGGTTGGGTATTTTTTCCCACTTGTACCTCTGAGTTCTGTTACGGTCACAAGTTAACACAATAAAGTCTAAATGAGATAATTTCTACAGTCAGGACAGACTTCTCTTTCTTTAAGTTAAATTAATTTTGAGCTGTTCCTGTTACCTGCCTTTGAGTAACAGGACATGTACAGTCAATTAGAGCAAACTTACACATGCTGTTCTTTGTACAACTAGCACTGTATTTTCTTACTTCCAGCATATTTTATGTCTTTTGAATACTTAGAGTAGTTTGAATTTACTGAATATTTCACAGTTGAAAGACTGAGACTGTCAAATTCTTACTTCCACTATAAGAGGAATTAATTAAATTCATGCTATCAAGTGATGTGGGATTTTTTTCACATACAGAACAATCTTTACATGCATGAAGCTATTTTAAAAAAGAATATTACTGGGATAATATTCATAGCTGGATAAGAAGAAGCATCCTTTGCAATTACTTGTGTTGCAAATGTATCTTTGGGTTCTTCTTTTTTTTTCATTAATCACCAGAGCAGGTAAAAACCCACATTGAACAACATATTTTTATTCTGAGATAAAGTTATATTTGAGGAAACCACCATTTTAATTTCAGGTTTTTTCCTGCCACATACAGCATTAACTACAAAACTGAAAACTTCTCCAAAAATTAACCTTCAAAACTTTCAAAAAAATTGAAAAGTAAAAATTACCATTCATGGAAAAATTGCTAAGTGAAAATTAAAATGTCTGCACTTTCTTGTATATCAGTTAAGACCATGTGACTTACATGGGACTGCTTAGCATGTTGGGGAGTACCCACCAGAAAGAGTCAAATATTCCTTAGGTAAATAGTCACACAGACTTGTACACTGCGAAATCCCAAACGCTCTTAAAAGTTGCTGTGAGATGTTATCAAACAAGAGCCATTTACATATGCCTTGAACCCAAGCTCAGCGGTCACAAAAGCCAGGCCACTGTCATTATGGAAATGACAGGTTTCCTACCTGACAGGTTTCTTTGTGCTGCCACTATTGCTACAATTGGCAACAGATACAACTTTGCATGTCTCTAATCCAAACTATGGCTGATCAAAAATCAAGGGACAAGTATCATGAGTTACCTTTCTTATAACTTTATATATATTTTATAATTTTTTGCACCTACCACATTCATGTGTTTCTTGGCTGTGAAACTTTTGTCATCCAGTAGTAATAAGAAAGGGATGATAACGAAATTTTATTGTTTCAGCCCATTTATTCCAATAAATATAAAATAGTTCTTTTGTTTTGATAAATAGCAAGGTCAGTCAGTCACACAACAGTGACATGCCTGGGATCTCTCAGAGGATGCAGGGCAGCTTGCTTGACTGAAGTGGTGGACAGACAGAAGTCCTGTGTGGGACACGGCAGGTGGGGGAGAGCCAGTGTGCCAGGGTCAGACTGATGAAGCTAACTAACAATGTGGTGGGAATGAGGTACAGACCAGCCAGTTCAGGAAGTCTTTAAACTGTTTGAGAAGGTGTCTGTTGCAGAGCTACGACACCTCCTAGAAGAACAATTTGGCAGGACATCAGTAATCAAAACATCTACAGAGTTTTAGAGGGAATTTCCCAGAAAAGAAACTGGATGGGCTTAACAGGAGTGACACAAAGCTGGACCTGCAGTTTGCTAACAAGGAGGGACAGGGTGGGCATGTGGTAATGGTATCCTCAGCTCCAGTGATCATGAAGTAATGGCCTTTGAGCTCCTGAAAGGAATGAGAAAAGAGCACACAGAAACTGAGCTTCAGAAGAACAGATTTTGTCTTATTCAGAAACTTGAAGACGGTATTCCAGTTTCTGAAAACAGTTCTGAATGACAAACCAGGACAGTTTATCCCAGTATTCAGAAAACCAAAATTCTTTTGGGTAAGTAGGAAACTCCAAGCACAGCTTCAAGGAAGAAAAGGCAGCAAAAAGGGGTGAAACAGGGACAAGTTACCAAAGAATTCAAAAATCCTTGTGTGGTAGTGTGTTATTTGGTTATATTTGATTAAGTCTTTATTCAAATTGTTTGTAATGGTTAACTCTTGCATGCCCCTTGTTCTCTTCAAAGTGGTTCAGTCTTAAATTGTGCCTTCACCTTTCCCTATCAATCAACTCTTATACCTACCCCCTAATCCAGTTCTTTTTTTGTCAATCCTTGTAACCCTGCCCCTGGTACCCATCCATCAATGTAGACACTACCCTTTATCCAGAATCTTCCCTGTCATTTATGGAACCCTTAACCTCCCACTTGTGTGTGTACACTCTCCTCCGCTCACGTATTTTATTGGTTATGTGGTGATGCAAGTCCCACCTCATGCTGCACCCTGGAGCTAGCCCATTGGTTGTAACGCTTTCTCCTCCCCAGAGCCAGCCTCTGTTTATAAATTGTTGCAAGGCGTTGCTCGGAATTCTTCGCTCAGAGCTCTTTGTTAAAGCTCTTTCTGCTTACTTGTGTGCTTCTTTGTAACACCCGTTCTTTCTCCCTCTGGGATGAGGAATAATGCCCACCTGAGAACTGCAAGCAAGAGTCCCTCCCTCCTTCCTTCACCACGATCCAGTCTGTGAGGATTTTACCCTGAGATTAGGGTGTGCTCCGCTCAGCCGCTCCTGGGAGGGTGCTGGTGAGCCGCCGCCCTCTTCCTGCCAGTGGCGTGTGAGGGAGGGGGCGGCCATTCGTGACCCGCGCTGAGGGGAAAGGAGTCAACCTAGCCAGCTGGCCCCTTCTCCCGAAATCGAGGTGTGGCATCATCCCCGCCTCTCACAGATGCAGAAGATAGCTTCAGGAAAGTCAAACTCAGCTGAAATTGGAAGTATATCATAGGGAACAAGGACCTCCATTGCTATGTGAGTAGGGAAGAGCTAAACAAAGGCAAAATGTTAATGCTGCTGCTGAATGAGGGCTGTTGATTTAGTGACAGTGGAGAAAGAACATTGAGGTATTCACTGCCTTCTTTGCGTCAGTCCTCAATGACAAGCTGTGACAGACCTTGTGCTTTAGTGACAGGGCTCAAACAGGAGGAGATCTGCCAGGCAAGAGTGAGGGCTGACTCAAAGATTGCTTTGCATGACAGCACCCCTCATGGGTCTCTGGGATCTGCTGGGCAGTACATGGAGAGCTGAGGTAACAGGCCAATGTCCCTCCTAGGTCATTTTGTGTTAGATTGGAAGTGTCATGGAGACTGAATAAAGCCCTTGACAACTGGAGAAAGACAATTTTTATATTTATCTTCAAATCATAGGAAAAAAGTGGAACCGTGGGCCTCAGTTTCATCTCTGAGAAAGTAATGTTTTGTACGTTACTAGGCGCAAGGGAGAAGAAGGAAATTTAGAATAGCGCAGATCAGCTATGGGCAAAATTGATCTCCCCAATCTGACTCCTTCAGTGATAAAATAAAAAAATACGTTGATGTGGGTAGAATAGTGGTCATTATTTACCATTATTTCCTTACCCACTTTTTCTTATTGGCAATCTAAACTATAAACACTCAGTAGCAGAGAATTTCTAACACTCTGTTCAATGAAGCAGAACACAAAACACAAAACCCTGAAGCCACACTGCCATATTTGCTTCTGCAAATGAATGGCTTCACAGAAAGTAAAAAACCAATGTCTAACTACACCAGACACAGTGAATAATTGTACTATATGATTGTTTTGTTTACATTGTAAATTTCCTGCAATATATCAAAAGACATTCATCTACTTGAATTTCACTTTAGTGTTCGAGAGGCTATTCAACTCTAGTTTCAGTGACTTCAATGAACTATGTAATTTATTCTCATTTCGTACTTAAATCACAAATGATGAGGTGTCTTTGTTCAAAATTTATGTGAACCCTCTGTTCTTTACCTTTGCTATCACATATTTAGGATGTTAAAGAAAGAGCATGGAGAATGAGGTCTTACTCATATGCTAGCAAAAGGCCAAATTCAGTCACTTGATAATCATGTGCTAGCCCAACTGCAAAGATCAAAACCCACTGTATTATTACTTACAGCTCTAGGGATAGTAGCTTGGGATTTATTTTTTATTCAATGAGAGGAAAACATTTTAAAACATTCTTGTTCAGCCCACCAGTGGCCACCAAATTAGGAAAAATCTTTATTGCTCATCTGGTCTTTCATGTATGTTCTTGCTGTTACTAATGCTTTTTACATAAAAGCTTTTTTAAGTTTTAAAACTTACGGTCATACTATAGAAACAGAGCCAAAATACTTAAGTTCCTCAAAGCTTTAGCTAAGGCTCACCAAGTGTTTGTTTCCTGGGTTCATACAAGATATAAAGTTATGCAGTTGATTGTAATCTTTGATAACGTGTTTGGTTTTCTTTCATACAGAAATAAACTTTACTAAGTCATTTTATTTTTAGTTTAATTTTCCACATTTAAAACAAGAGAAGAGCAAGACAAAAACCAGTGGACTGCTTTTTTAAAATTCAGTGGTGATTATTAGTTCATAAAAACACAGTTCGGAAAATAATTAGTTTAGTGTATTGTTACAGAAAAAAATCTGGTAAATTTTTCAGGTTGTAATAACAGCTTTATAGCTTCAGTAACTATGTTTGTGAAGTTGGGTTTTATTTGGTTGTTAAATATGACTGCTAAATTGACACACTACAACTGGAAGTGCGCTGTGACTCTGTAGTATTGCACATTAAAACAAAAAAAAGTCCACTGTTACGTGAATTTAGGCATGTATTTAAAATACTCAGGATTCTCAAAGCAGTTACTGTGCAATTCACTGGTCAAATCAATAAAACAAAGAGAATTTCAAAGACAACCTAAAATGTTAATTAATCTGCTCTGGCAAATTTCTAACTGTAAATAATTATTCTTAATCTCCTTTTTCATTTTCAGTGAACTTACTTAGCATCTGCTTTTGTATCTGAACAGATTGTCCCATGAAGCTGCCTATCTGTGGATGGTAAGGAGTGGATTTCAAAAAAAAAACTTTCAATATCCTGTATGCTTATTGTTAAACACATCTTTTCTCTTTTAAGGTTTTCAAGGGTCCGAAGAAGTCCACACTTTCTTAAAAGTTGTAAGTGTTTGATATTTGGAGCAGTATAATGTATGGAAATAAATATTTTTATTTATATAATAAGCTAATCTACAGAACTGAGCATTTTTTTTCATGGTCTCCCTGGTTCTTCTTGTATCTTAACATAGAAGAATGAGATCACATGTTCAGTAGGGCATTTATTATATACACTAGAGTGACCTCAGTATCCCTGAATTCTACCCAGTACAGTTTCAAAAAGCTTTGTTCAAAGGAAAAATTAAAAGGAGGGAAAAGTGCAATAATTCAGTCCTTTAGGAAATTTAGACTTAGTCATTTAAATTACAAAATAACAATGCTAATCAGGTTTGTGCTGTATTTGACAGGAAATTAGAAACAGAAAGTGAGAGGCAGAGCCCACCAAAAGTGTGGGAGGATAGCCAGACTCTTCAGCACCAGGATACTCTTTTTTTAAATGAAGAAACAGACAGATGAGGAAAACCTTGCAGTGCCTAACAAAAGCTAAACGCCAAGAGTTTTATTTGAAGTCAAAATATAACTGTTCAGATCAGTTAGGAAAGTTAAAAAAGCAGCAGTAGCTTATTTCCTTCCTGTACTCCTTAGTCCCTCAATATAAGCTACAAATATGAGATATTTTACCCATCTGCTCTTTCAATTTTGATAATATACAAAAGATACATTATTACCACTTGAAAACAAAGTTCAACCCTGAGTGAAATCTGGAGTAATTTTAAAAGGCATTTTGTCCACATGAATCCCCTCAATCCGGCAGGCTTTGGAAATGCTATGTATTTATGCTTCCAGTCTATCCCTGAAACACTCCTGTGCCACTAGGACTATGCATGACCAACAGACTTTCCCTGACAATTAGTGAATATGGATGTCCTTTCTCTCACTGGATTTGTACTCTTTCACTACTAGTTATGGTCCTATAATTATACACCTTATTGTACTTATAGTTTCAAAATAATAATTTAAAACTCTAATAAGATTTGCTTTCCCTTATGTTTGTGTCTCTTTATTAGGAGTATGTTAGAAGGGATGATGTCTTTATATTTCAGTTTATATTCTTAAAAATAAATCATTTATCCCTTCATAGTTTCATAAAATATCAGAGGATGTCTTAATTCATGCTTCATCTCTTAATTTGTGTTCTTGAGCTGAGAGCTCACAGGACATACACTATTATCTCTCTGTAAACTATGTATCTGAGGCCATAAACATACGAGGTAAAAAGATGAATTATTTTGCAAGTGTTCTGAAAAAACACCTTCTTCCTTATGGTGCACTTACTAATAGTGTTTTCTGACTATAAGTTTCTTTCGAATGAACCAACTATTCATTTGTATGTGCTTGACATTACCGTAAAGGCCATCAAATAGTAATGGCCTCAGAAATGCGTTGCCAGCTAATGCTTCTAAGCAAGTCTTTTAATATGCTTGTGTTGATACTGAAATAATTTCCTAACAAATAAATAGCGTACTGGTACTAGGAGTCCCTCCATTTTTCTTTTTGTTAGGTTTTTTATATCTTTTTCCTGAAACAATGCAGAACATTCATTCGTCACTCTTCATCTCCATTCTTATCCCATCAGCTGTGACTGCTGTACATGCTTAGCTTCAAGACTCCTTTTTTACTTTCAGGATTATGGTATTAGTAATAAAATGTAAAGACATACTTCTAATATTTTTTTGCACAAAGTCAAGGCCTAGCAATATTGTCAAAAAGATAGGAAAAAACAGGAAAACTCCCTTCTTGAATCAATCTTCCGAGACCCTTAAGTGCTTCTAGAACAAAAAGTTATGAGTACCTGAGTGTATTGTTACTTTGTAACATCTTCTGAAAATAAGCATATTATTTGGATCCCATCTATCAGAAATTTATTGTTAATTATTTACCTCCTGAAAACCATGAAAAATTAAGGGAACAAATCAACAAGAAACATCCAAATCTGAGTTTATTCTCAAATAGATTGCTTTTCCTGGCTTACTCTTCCTACAGGTAAATTTTGTGTTTCTTTCACAAGAGGTTTTGAATAGTTCATTAGATATTATACATATGTACTATGATCCATATACAGAGAGATTAAGACAAATGAACTCAATTAATTAATCTTCAGAGAAAATCTATTTCTTACTAGTAGAATTTAAACACAGTGAAAGCTGTCATCAAACTACCATTCTCTTATGGACTGTCTTTTAATGGGAAATATTCAAAATTCCACCCATCAGTCACTATTAATGCATCTCACATATTCATTGAACACTGTGTGGAAATATAAACAGAACTTATTTATTACACCTCCCAATAAACAGGTACTAGACTTTTATCCTGAGGAATTATGGAGGGTGTTTCATCTCCCACTGTAGAGCTAGCTACAGTCTATAAGTAGAAGAGAGTGCTGCTTTAATAGGAAATAACCATTTCTTACAAAAGAAACTGATTAGTTGATCGTTAACCCAAATACATAGTCTGGTTCTTAAATATACACAAGGACTATGAAATATGTGTTATTAAGTGGGAAAAAAACCTGCCTGAAATGAACAGAAATCCTAATTGTGTTTGATGTTGCCTCTTTAACATCATCTTGCTAGAAAAACAAAGAAAACCTATGTAAGAACAGTTGAGTAATTTTTTCTTGCTGTTTCTACTACTGCATTTGTTGATGTATCTGTAAATACTGAAAAAAAAAGCTTGCTTATATATACACTTTCCAGTTCAGACACTTGGAAAAAAAACCAAAATCCTTTGTATTGTTGATGCTTTTGTTATTAAATTTGGGGTACCACTTGAGGACTTTTTTTTCCTACTTTCTTCTTCCTTTTCTTTCTCTTCCTTCATTCCTTCCTGTACTACCGACCTTCTAGGTCCTATTGCAGATAGTCACAGAATCTTTTTAAAAATGTTTTACAGCTTAAAGATTCTGATTCCTTTGTTCATTAGCAAGCTGCAATTTTCAGCTACTTGCCACTAAAATCACTTAACTTTAAACTCAGTAGTAAGGGAAAATAAAGCTTTCTTTCTCTGCTTCTTGTTACAGCTGTGGTTATACTTTTGTTCTTGTACAAATATAACTTGAATAGTTTTTATTGCTTATCCTTAAATCCTTTGTGCCTGACCTAAGCTGAGGAGTTCAGAGGCTTAAAAAGTTCTTCACAAATGTACAGAAAAAATTAATTTAAATTGAAGCCAAAAAATTTACAAACGTTTCTCTAAGAGATATTGTTTGGCAAAATGTTATCTATAATGATGGACTTAATTAAATTGTTTGAGACTTTCTCTTGTGTAAACTATACAAAAAATGGAGTATTAATTTCTTATAGGTAAATTAAAGACTTAAATAAAGACTTGAGTCTTTAAAGAAGGCTCCAGTAACCTTACCAAGTGTCTGCAAATAAAAATTCTCCTGGGATGTCATCAAATCCCAATAGAGTTTTCACCATGAGTTCTGTATGTTAATGTGTATCAAGATAAGTAAATGACTCTCTGAACTAACATGCCCCTTCCCTTTGTCTTTTGTTTGAGATCACTATTTCAGTGCTCTAAGCTACAGTCTCATATACTCAGTATTTTACTTCCCTGTACTTCAGAGAAAGTGCTTTGGACTTTTTGGGACGCTTTCTGAAAATGTGTTTACTTGTGGTAGAATAAATCAATTAAAATTTCCTGTCTTTTCACAGAAATAAAAAAAATCCTGGTAGTACAGGGAGAAATTCTCATTTTACCAGGAGTAAGGAACTCCTGGAAGTTGCTGGAGCGAGAAATGGTCTTAGATATTTTGCATATTTCATGAAGAAGTATTTAGAAAGTGGTTGGAATCTGTTCAAATGAGATAGTCAGCTGGAATCTTTTGAACTGTGAGGCAAGGTGAAGAAAAAATGTTCCCACTTTGGCCTCTGATTAGAATAATTACTCTTGCTGTAGATTGCCACTTCTCAGAAGAACCTTACAAGTGCTAGGGTAAGCCTATGCTTGAACTAAGGGTGGTTTATCTTTGCTTGTTTCATAGCTGGTAGATAATACTCAACCTGTTTTTAAATCCTTACAATGACAGGGTGTGAACACTTAGATAATTTTTTTCCATTCCGAAAATACTCCATTTAGAAGATACTCCTTAAAAGGCATAGTCCCTTAGCTTACTACTTTTTCCCTGTGTCAGTAGATTTATATGATTAGTTGATCATCATCCTCTTTAAAAAAAAATTACATAATTGAAGATTGTGACACTTTTTACACAATTTTTTGCACGAGGTAATAACTCTGAATTTTCTCTTATTTTTTGCATACACTGTTATAAAACCACTTATATTTGTCTGTCCTCTTTGGAGCATAACTCTTTATTAATCTGTGTGACGTGTATTGTGTATAGTGCACCAGGTGATAAACATCATGACTGTCAGCACAAGGAGAATAACTACCTCTTCTGTCTCAGCACTTCTGTAATGAAAAATTGATTCCCAGTAGCCTGTCTTTTAACATCATCTTGTTGTCAATCTACATTCAGCCTTTACCACAGTGCAAAAAATGCCTACATTATTTCTGCAATACTGCTTTATAAGCAGTTACTTTTCAAGTGGAATTTTTTTCTCCCTAAATCTAACGCATTATTCTTATCTCTTTTGAATTTTATTTCTATTACTTTGGTTTATTTATCAAAATCAATTAATTTCACTTTTAGTTCTGTACTATAAAGGACCTGCGGTCTCACAGTCCTGAATGTCTTGTGTAAACTTTCACTGATTTATAATTACTCAATCAATCATTTGTTTAGCTTAAATAAAAATTAATACTGAGAAAAGTACAAAATAAAATAAAGAAAAATCCTTACCCAGTCATGTTTGAAAATAAGCAACAATCTTCTGAAGTTTTAACCAGCTGTGACCTCTCTTAAAGTAGTAATATCTAAGCCATAATTGCTTAGTTTGCTTATAAAAGATGAGGTGCATTCAAAAATTAAATAGAGACAGGCAACAGCATTTCTGCTGACTATTCCTTATCCACAAAGCCAATACACAGAAGGAAAGGAAAATGAAATTGGTTTGACACCATTTGTTCTTCACAAATTATTGCTGACCATACCTTATCACCTGACTGTCCTCCAAGAACTTACAAATTTATCAACAATTTGTTCCAGTACTTCCCAGTATTGAAGTCAGGCTAAACAGTTTACAGCTCCCTAGGTATTGCTTCTCCCCTTTTTTTAATGATAGGCACTGCATTTTACCTTCCCTGCTCTTCTAAGGCCTCGACACCATCCACAGCTTTCTAGAGATATTTGGTAATGGTTGATAGATTGCTTCAGCTAGCCATTTAACATTCAGAGGCAAATTTCCCAAAACCCTGTGAATTTCAATATATGTAACTTATTTAAATATTACTTAGTCCAAGCTTCCATTATTCTTCTGTTTCCATACTCTTGAAATTAATTGAGGTATGCATATGATTTCAGTTAACTTTTAGAAGACAAAAGATATGTTGTTCTTTTCAACAGTAACATTTATTTGTCCAACATACCAGCTGATAATTAGAGTTATATCTTTTTTTTATACCTTTAATCTATTTGCAGCTTTTGAAATAAAAATATCAGTTTGTTTCCATAAGCAGCAAATGTCTGACGGGTGCTTATAAGCACTTAGGTACTGAAAACTGAGCCAGTGATAAGAACATAATTCAAAAGTTGCTCAACGGCAAAAAAAGTGTATACTATTAATATTATGAAGTTTTTGTATAAATTTAAAATTACATTTTAAAATGCTTATTTTTTAATTTTCTTTTTTCTGTTCAACTTAAATGAGTCTCTACTTCAGCCATTCCTTTTGTATAGAAATTTAATTTTACAAGAAAAAATTTTCAATTTCAATATGATACGATTTGTAACTAAAACACTTAATTTTTGTTTTTGAACAGGGTACCTTGTCTCATTAATAGAAAAAATGCTACTTACTGTTGTGTAATTATGTTGGTTGATAGCATTTTGATACTATTAGGAAAATAATTTGCTTTTGTTTCACATTTTAAGTGTGAGTGCCCCAATATTTAGTACTAAAAATTCTGGATTTTGTACTTGGAAGAAATATTCAATTTGAGACATTGGCCTTTCATATCTATGAAACAGAGCCTAACAACCTAGAAAAGATTTCTGAGCATTGGCACATGTAGTAGTTCTGACTCTAGTTTTAAAGTCTGCTGCAAAGTATTTGTCTTAGAAAATAAGTGGCATTCATACAAAGGGAAACTCAATCTGTTGAACTATAGCTTGCACCCCACAAGGCTGTTTATAATGCAGTAGGAACAGCTTTACTGCACTACTTGTTATGAACAATGTTAGATATTTTTGCGTAATGTCAGAAAATGCTCACTAGTTAATTAGGCACAGATAGACCTATCACGCTCTCATGTAATCTCTCCCCAGAGAAGGAGGCCCCCTGAATTCTCTGCATTACTCAAGAAAAGTAAGTGCAACTAGAAGAGGAACAAAGTGGTGTAAAAGGTCCTCAGCTGGCCCAGTAAAGTCTGATAATATAATCCATTGAAGGATCTTGACATATGTTTCATATGTTGAACTAAGTCACCGTTATGAAGCTGGCATTAAGCGCTGAAATATATAAGAAAAACATTTCCATAAAAATGATCACTTTTAGGCAAATCTTGATTTGTTTTGTAATCACTCATCCACTGTATCACCTTTCCACTTATTGTATCACTTTTTCACTTGTATTATTGCTTAGGTAGATTGTTTTATGCTGATTACTGCCTTAGAGAGACCTAAAATTACTTTGCATGAACATAAATACTGGCAAAGCATTAACAGATGAGTCCATTTAATTTCTCACATTTACGTCCACATATGTGAAAGCGATAATTTTCTTCTCATGTCCAGAAATTTTTGATACAGATTTACAATCCTGGTTGCTATTACCCAGCTACTACCAAAAATCACAGAATTGTTAGGGTTGGAAAGGACCTCTGGAGATAATCCAGTCCAACCCCCATGCCAAGGCAGGATCACCTGGAGGAAGTGACACAAGAACGTGTCCAGGTGGGCTTTGAATGTCTCCAGACAGGGAGAGTCCATGACTTTGCCCAGCAGCCTCTGCCAGTGCTCTACCACCCTCCATGTAAAGAAATTCTTCCTCTTGTTGAGGTGGAACTTCTTATGCCTTATTTTATGGCCGTTGCTCCTTGTCCTGTCAGTGGGTACCATTGAAAAGAGTCTGGCACCATCCTCCTGACACCCACCTTTGTGACATTTCTGTGTATTGATGAGATCCCCTCTCAGTCTTCTCCAGACCAAACAATCCCAGCTCCCAGAGTGTCTCCTCATGAGAGAGAAGCTCCAGACCTCTGATCATCCTTGCAGCTCTCCACTGGACCCTCTCCAGCTCCTTGTCTCCTTTGTGCTGAGGAGCCCAGAACTGGACACGGCACTCCAGGAATGGCCTCACCAGGGCTGAGTGGAGGGGGAGGATCACCTCCCTGACCTGCTGGCCACACTCTTGCCAATGCAGCCCAGGATGACATTGGCCCTCCTGGCCACAGGGGCACTGGTGGCCCATGGACAGCTTGTGATGCACCAGGAGTGCCAGGTCCTTTTCCACAGAGCTTCTTTGTAGGAGCAACCCCTGGCTATTGCAGTTGAGGCGGTCATGACACAAAGCAGAGACTACAAGCAGTCTCAGTTGGCAACACTTTATTAGTGAACATGATTGATCTCTCATACATTTTCTAATTGTTTGCTCTTTTTCTACTTTAACTATTGGTTACAATAAGTCAATACTATGTTATTGGTGAAAAGTTACAGTGACTTCACTTTCTGAAAATGTTTCGTCTAGCTGCAAAGTGCTCTTACCTTTCTTCTCTCGATCTCCTTGGTTACAGCCTTAGAAAAAGCTCCTTATCAGCTTCTTCTTCTCAACTTCTTCTCAATCCTTTAGCTAACAAGCCCACTGTTAGCCCCTTCTACACCTGGCCTGTGCTGGTGCTTGGGGCTGTTCCTGCCCAGATACAGAACCCAGCACTTGGCCTTGCTGAACCTCATCAGGTTTCTCTCTACCCAACTCTACAGCCTTTCAAGGTCCCACTGAATGGCAGCACTACCTTCAGGTGATGTTATGGTTAGAAACATTCTTGTAGTGAAATTCTATGCTGTGAGATACAAAAGATCTTAATGTACTTTCTTACAAGAGTTGGTCCGACCATGAAGGACCTGGAGCTCTTGTGAAATTCTAGCAGAAATTTTTAGTATATACGTTACCTTCTGACATCAAAAATTGTTTTCTTCTATTTTAGTTCTTTGCAGCCTTACATTTAAAACATCTATATCTTAAAAGATATTGAAAACTCTTCTAAATGTCTTTTCTGTCATTCTATCAGGGTAATGAAATTCTCTTAAATAAATTTAGAGAAAGTTTACTTACATAAATGTGAATATTTTTTTCAGTCAGTTCTTTAAAAGTCATATTTTAAGTAATATCTGTTATTATTTACTGTAATGATGTAAATATCACAGAGCTGAAGAGTTTCAAGTTATGAACTGTCATGCTTTGGTTTGGTCTAGAGAGTGACCTTTTTTTAAAAGGGGCATAAATATTTTTAGGAAGGAACATTGTTCTGTTTCCTGAATTTCCTAAGAGTATGTAGTGAGCTGACCCTGGCTGGATGCCAGTCATCCACCAAAGCCTTTCTATCACTCCTCTCTGCAGCTGTATAGGGGAGAGACAATATATGAAGGATTCATGAGTTAAGATAAAAACCAGATGAGATCAGTCATCAAATGCTGTCATGGGCAAAAAAACCCTAAACTTAAAGATACTAATTCAATTTGTTAATAAGAAAATCAGAGCAAGATAATAAGTAAAAATAGATCTTCAAAACACCTGCCTCTCTTCCAGCTCTACCTCCTCTAAGTCGGCAGCACAGAGAGACAGGGAATAGGGGTTATGATCAGTTCATCACATGTTTTTGCTCCCATTGCCTGGGGAGAGGAGCCCTTCCCATGGGACACAGTTCTTCATGAACTTCTCCAGTGTGAGTCCGTCCCATGAGCAACAGTGTTGCCCAGACTGCTGCAGAGGGCTTCTCTTTCACAGGGTGCAGTTCTTCAAGCACAAGCTGCTGTAGTGAGGACTCCTCTTGCCGCATGCCTCCCTTGGGGTCACAGCCTCCTTTCAGGCATCCCCCTGTGCAGAGGTTGCAGGTGGATCTCTGCATCTCCATGGGCTGCAGGGGCACAGCTGCCCCACCATGGGCTACACCACAGCCTGCAGGGAAATCTCAGCTCCACGACTCTCCCTCTCACTGACCTTGGTGTCTGCAGGCCTGTTTCTCTCACATATTCTGACCTCCTCTTCTCTGGCCTCAATTGCAACTCTGCAGCATTTTGTTTTTTCTTCTTCTTAAATATGTTATCACAGAAGCATTATCATCATTTCTAATTGGCCCAGCCTTGACCAGTGGCACATCTGTCTATGGGCTGCCAGAGATTTGCTATGGCAGACATAGAGGAAGCTTCTAGAGGCTTCTTAAAGAAGCCACCCCTGCAGCCCCTCCTGATACCAAAGCTTGACTATATAAATCCCATATAGAGTCAAGTATCTAGATGAAAGCCTTTAAAAAGCGTATCAAAATTTTTCTCTAGAAAAGTTTTTGTGGGATTTTTTTTCTGTTGGTTAGTTGTCTATTCTACTTACTACTAGTGATTAAAACTGAAACCAGATTTGATTCAGTTCCCATATTAAGTACCACTCAAAAGTTATGGAGTTAAATGTACTGATTTCATTTACACACGCTGTTTCCCTTCTTCTGGTCTTTTTCTTTCCAATATTTTAGCCAAAGAAAAACTCATAACTAGCCTTTCTTAGTTCCTTGCGTCCTGCCTTCCTGTCTGGCTGTTTCCTGCCTGTCTTCCTGCCTTCTTTCCTCTCTAAGTAGCTTCTAAAAAGAATATGTCTACTTTGACTTTCTTTTTTCTAAAATGCATTATAGTATGAGTGTAGACTCAATATATATCATTACTATCTTAAATCATACTTATTTTAAATAATTCCTCCTATTGCTTTGAGTTAATTAAAGAAAAAGCTGTGGTTTTGCAGGTTGCTTTAATGTAACAGCAGCCCTGAAAGTAAACAAATCTAGAAAACTCAGCCAAGAAGGAAGTGGACAGTGTAGTACATATTTAACTGAGGGATACAAGACTGGCATGGAGGGTTACAGAAGTAAAGGTGGGGTTACAAGGACAGACAGGGGATGAGGGCAGGGTTACAGTGATGGATGTGGAAGGGCCTGGAGTAAAGGGCGGGTCTGTGGGGAGATGGACAAGGGAGGTGGGAGGATACAACTTGGGGCCAAACCATTTTGGTTGGCATGGGGGTAACAGAACAATCCATTAAAAATTTGCAAAAAAAGCACACACCACCACAGTGTTGTGCACAAGTTTTCTGTAGGTATTTTAGAGCTACCCATGCTGTCTTCTTTGTAGGAACTAAGGTAGCAAGTCACAGGAACAGTTAAAACTAAAGACACCATCATATAGCTGCAGCATACTTGCAAATCGGAAATCTTTTTGTGCCTTCTAAAAGTGCCTGTGGAAGAAAGTTATGCAATTCTGTCAATCAGCTGGGGAAAAAATTCATTTGGGATAGTTCATTATATAGAAAAAATTGCATGTATTTAATTTGTCTTGTGAAAGAATAGTAAACAAATATTTAAAACAGGAAGAATTCCAATCATTACTACTATGGGAAATAACAGCTGGTTGCCCTGATTATAAAAGGACAATTTACATCAGGCATTTAAAAATATAATAAATATATAGAGAGCATCTAAATTATATATGAAATTCCAAATTTAAATATTCATACTGGAATATACTTGGGTAGAATCTTAGCCAACCCACTACTCCTGACTGTGGTGCCTGCTCTGCTCTGTTCACAAGCATTTTTACCTTAATGAATTGTCAAAGCAAGCAGCAGAAAAATCTAGTACTCAAGATATAGAGTAAAATATATCCCATTCACAGACAGTCATTGTAGTTTTTATATTTTACTGAGTTTGCTTGCTGGTTCTGGCAGCAGGAAAGGACTGCAAGAGATGCTTCTGTGAGAAGACACCAGCAGCTGCCCCCAGGCTACACAGAGCTACTGCCAGCCAGCTCTAAGGCTGTCCCACGGTTGGCCAAAACTGAACCCCTCAGTGAGGTTTGTAGTTACTCTGTGATAATATATTTAAGAAAGTATAAAAAATTAGCTGTGAAACCGCAGTTGGGAGAAAAGAGTGAAAATATGTCAGAGAAATGGCGCTCTAGACACCAAGGTCAGTGGAAAAGGAGGGGAAGGAGGTGCTCTCGGCACCACAGTAGAAATTCTCCTGGAGTACATGGAAGTACCTGCTACAGCACGGTATGTCCTGAAGAAAACTGGAGCCTGGGGGAGCCTTCGCAGGGACAGGTGCGTGACCAGAGCTGCAGCCCATGGAGGGGAGCACCTCTTGATTCAGGGATACTGTGAGGAGTAATGATGTTATGGGAGATTGATATGGAAGCAGTGTGTTCCTGAAGACTGCACCCTTTGAAAAGAATCCATGCTGAAGCAGTTCTTGAAGAACTGTAGTTCCCAGAAAAGACCCACATACGAAAAGTTTATGAAGAGAGGGGCTTGGGGAGGGGTTGGGGCTCAAGCAGAGAAAGAGAGTCAGAAGGAAAAAAAGACAGAGATGAAGGGCTATGAACTGATACCAACCCCAATTTCCCAACCTTTTGGGATGCTCAAGTAGGGAGCAAAGAGTAGAAGAGTTAGAAGTGAAATTGAGCCTCTGAGAAGGAAGGAGTTGGGGAAAGATGTTTTTACTTCTGTTCTTGTTTCTCACCTTCCTCCTCTACTACAGTAAATTTGTGATAAATTAAATTAATTTCCTGCAGCCAAAGCTGTTTTGCTCATGACCCTGAGATTAGCTCACTTGGTTAACGCATGGTGCTAACATCACCAAGGTTGCTAGCTCAATCACCATATGGGCCATTCACTTATGGTTTGGTCTTGGTTATCCTTGTGGGTCTTTTCCAACTTAGAATATTCTGTGATTCTGTGTAATCATGAGTTGTCTTCTTTCCTTATCTCTACTCATGATCTTTTAATTGTGTTTTCTCCCACTGTCCTTTGGATGAGGTGAATAGTTTGTTGGGCATCTGGTGTCCAGTGAAGATTAACCCACCACACAGACACAAACCAACTTTCAGGTCTTTTTCGGTGCTTATGACAGACTTGCAGCCCTGTTGTAAGTGCAGTACTATGAGGTCTGGAGTTCTGGAAAGACATATTTCAAAATTCACCTGGGATTCGAGCTCTGTACTTATAATTGTGAAACAAACTGTAAAAATTTCATCCCATCTGCTCTCTCTTTTCTTTGCAAGTGATACTCATGTTGGTCAAGCAAAAAAGTGTTGTGGTAGGTCCATCTTATTATATTATAAATACTCTCAAACATTTGTTAAAGGTGTATATTGTACCCAAAATGATCTCTGAAGTAAGGGAAAAAGAAAAGGGAGAAGACAGATGGCACAGATTGTAGAAGGAAAGCTGAGAAATCATACATATATTCTACAATTTAGTGGAAAACACAATGCAAAATTCTTGCTTGAAATTATTAGTGAAATAAAATAGTAGGATATGAGAGAGGGTAAAGACAGCTCATGGAGTGCAATGCAATAAATCATCATTTGCTGATCCAATAGAAGTACATGGGAGCAATTACACTTTGGCAGCTATTTTATTTTTCCCTTATGGAGTTTCAGACTTGTACTAAGATAGCTTTCATGTGATTAAAACTTGCAACATGTTTAATTTCCTTCAAAAGAACAATCACTTTAAAAGAGAGAGAGAGGGAGTGAAAGAGACCCACAAGAGAGTGAAATAATGCTGGGGGTGGAAAAGGGGCAGTAATTTTGCCCAGATAATGTTGTCATACTTTGTAAAGCCTTTAATGCTGGAATTTATTTATTAATGATGCATGGGTTATTACCCACCATCTGTCTTGTGTTAGCAGTGGGCTGTTTCAGATTATGGTAATGTGTTTCTGATTTGAGTCGTGTTGAAAGCCAGAACAAGGCATCTCATGTGCAGTCCTCTTTGAGGCCTGCTGTTTTCAATTCCTTTTCACAGAATGGGCTTTTATTTGATTTGTTATGGGGATTTTTTCTTCTGTTGCCAAAACAGCTGCAAGCCTGGAAGGGAATGAGACACAAGGCCACAGCAAACTTGTTAGCTCATAAGAGAAACAGAATGTTCCAGGAACAAAAAGGGGAGCTGAAGGAAAAGGGAGAGAAAAAAAAAGATGAGGGGAAGAGCGATGGTAGGAAGGGACAGCAGAAAAGCGGTAAGTGAAAGGATAAAGAGCTCCAATGATTTTTAGTTGGTTTTTCATATCAAGATCACATCAAAAAATGTTTTCTGTTCTAAGGGTCATGCAGCAAACTGTTTCATGTTTAATATCTTAGTTAACACAGAACTTCTTTATTTCTTTTTTTCCTCTGTTTTTCAAAGACTTCAACTGCTTTTATGCTAGTGCAAAGCAGGAAATAAAACATTTATCCCCAATGAGCTTGCATCAAAAAGCTAAAATATTCCAAAGCTAAAACCCTGGTCTGTTCATGTTTCTGATGTGGCATGCACTGTGTCCATGGTAAAGAGATATAAAGACAAGGAAAAAAAACCAGCAGCTTCCTTGCTGAGAATCCTCATATTTAGGTCTCTGTCAGTCAGAATGTTGAGCTGTATTTTTGAAATTAATTAAGCAAGTAGACAATTTCTCTCCATAAAAGTTGATTCCTCTTCACAACACCTGCACTATAGATTTCTGATCCCTGGTGCATTTGTGATACATGTTTAATTTAGGGAACATTTTTGGAAAATAACACGTGTTGTATAAATAAACAGGTTTAAGTTAAACCTTATGCAATAGTTCACAGAAGTGTGTTGGTAAGGAAAAGTTGAACATTCCACATGCCGAAATGAAGTTCTTTTATGTTACATATTAGAGCAATATGCCATCTCATTTTCTGACTGCAACATATGCTTGTTTCACATGCTATCATACACAGGATAGCACTTAATTTCTGTGTAGAAAGTATCTTTTTTTACCGATGGAGAAACTAGATAAACATTTCTTATTCTTTCCATCAGACTGATGCTCTCACCAGCAGTCTTTTTTCTGTCAATTTTGACCATACACATTTCCATTAAAATTCAGTAATGGTTTCAATTTTTTTCATGTAAATAATAGGAAAAAAAACAGTTTGGGTTTTGTTGTTGTTGTTTGGTTGAGGCTTTTTTGCTTGCTTACTTGGTTAGTTGGTTGGTTGGTTGGTTGGTTGGTTGGTTGGTTGGTTGGTTGGTTGGTTTGTTGAATGGGTTTGGGGCAGGGGTTTTTTGTTCTTATGTTTGTTTCAGGATTTTGGGGGATTTTTGGTGCGGATGGACAGACAGATGGACTACACTGCTACAGATGGATTGTACTGTTAAGAAAGTGTGTAGGAAACTTCTATGCACTGGAATTTCTGGCCTAAACCCAGTACTCTCATATTTTTTGCAAAGTATGCTGAATTTGTTAAAATCACAATGCCACTCATAGCCACTTACTGAACTGTGGCTAAATTACTGCAAATCAATTTCTAGTCTGCTCCAGAACGTTCAGTTCTGTAGTCCAATTGAAGGGGTAGCTGGGTGTTAAAGTATACCACAAGCAGCTCAGAAAGTCTCCAGAAAACTATCTACAAAGTAGGCATTTTGCACTTAATTATTTTCTTTAGAGTTGTTCAAAATAAATTGACAGTGAAGTGCTTTTCTTTTCTTTGTGTTTTTTTTTTTTAGGAGCTCTACTTCCCCTTGCTTGATTTTTACAAAGAAAGATCTGTGAAATGGTATCTTAAAATGAAAATGAAATAGTATCTTAAAATAAAATTATCTATGAAATGGTATCTTAAAATGAAAGGCCATCTTAAAGCTGATTTTTTGTTGAGTTTCTGTGTCATTTCTTAGTGCAATGAGTTAGGTTGAAATACTACTCTTTAAAAATCCTTTTAGAATGCCCAATTATGTGATTGGACGTCCTTTTTTTGGCAGAGCTCAACTGCTAGGAACAACTGCTAAGCTCTTGCTAACACTCTTCAGTAGAAACCCCTGTTTCTGAAAACAAACATAATGGTGTCATAGTGGCTGACATTTCCAACTTAAATTTGCTATGAATGATCTAATCTGTTTTATCAGGCCTCTTTTATTTTAACAATAGGAAAATAAATGTATTCATTGGGGGGAAAACTGAGTGAATATTTTCTATATTGAGAATAGAAAAGAAGGCAAATGTGACTCTAAAGGGAAATTTAAATCTGAAGAGAATATTTGCCTTTTAGATGACTTTTTGGAATAGATAGGAACTTAGATACCTCAAAAAACCCTCAAACCCTCCACCTCATTTGTATGTGAGAAAAAAAAAAATCAAAAAAGCACAGACAGTGGTGACAAAGCACATAGAAAGACACAAATTGAATAATCCAAAATTGAAATCTATAAAGAACATTGTAAATTACAATCTCTTTCTACACCACAAACACTTTAACTGCATTTGAACACAGCACATATGTGTTCTTATAATAGTCTATCCTTTGGAGCGAGATAATCCAATTCAATTTTTCTTGTGCAGTTCAAGTAAATATGAAGAAGAAGCCAAATGTGCCTATGTAAATCTCAAGAATTTCATATGTTCCCTCACACTTCTTTAGTGTGTACGATGAATATTACTTAAGTGTTTATTTTCATGTGTATTCTTACTATATGGAGCTTCAGAGAAATTGATATACGTGAGTTCTGCTGAGAGACAACAGTTATTATCTGTTAGGAATTAAAGAAGATTAGAGGACAAATACTTTAAAGCAAACGCCTGTTTTGTACCAACATTGCTAAACATGGTCTTTCACCTGTTAATAATTTTCTTCATAGTATCAAAGGTTTTGCTTGTTTGAACACAAGGGAAACCAGCTATACCAAGTTGTTTACACAGAGCAAACAAGGGCACAAACAGAGAACGATGTGCATGTTAATTGGGTATGGGTTTCAGTAAGATAAAAACTCAATGTGCTTTCTGGAGTTGCTTCTCCACTGCCTGTCTCAAAGCTCAGAGAATCCCACTAATGATTTTAAATTATTATTTAGTGGATGAACTAGATATGTTCTTTTTGATTTTTTTCTCATAATACAGTCTTCTTTTCATCATTGTGTTGCTTGCAAACACCCTTAAACACTTTATTGCTTTTTGAAAGTTTCCAATGGGATTAAAAATGAAGCACATATGATGGTTGCTAACTTAATCAATGCTCCAGGCTTAAGAGCAGCCCTCTGCAATTCATACATGTCTAGCAATACATGAGGTCAAAACACAATCTAATTTGAAAATGGTAGTTCTAACAGTAGCCAAGAGGAAATTTTTAAAAAAAAACTTCATGAACAAAAAAAGGATGTCATGATTACTGTCACTGGTTTGTTTTCTGAAAATCTGAACTGTTAATCTTTCTGAGATAATGATTATTTAGAAATATTTGGATAAATAGCCTTCATGTGGTAGTTTTATTCCATGGCTTACCTGCTCATTACTTGAATTATTTGTGTTTCTGATCTTCAGGAAATCTTGTTCTCTTCAGTTCCACAATTCAGTTATATGTGCCAAAGAAAATGTACTTAGATTTGAAAACTGATGTTTGTTAATTTTGATAGAGTTTTTTTCTACTTATTTTACAAGTAACAGTATGCAAGCATTCCCTAGTTATGTTCATCATACCACACACGTACCTTTTCTGTATGTCAAGCTAATCAGCCATTCTTTCACTCTGAGTTCTAATCAAAACAAATGCCATGCGTCGAAGATGGCAGAGTGTGTATTTACAAAGAACTGTCTGTGGATCAGACATCCACAACATGTGATTGGGTCATACTCCTAAACATAATCCAAAACCTGTAGGGGTAGAAAAAATAGGTATCAGATAAGATTCTGCTTCGAATAGAAATTAAATCATATTTGCATTTGAAGAATGCAAATGATATTTACATAATCTTTAAGTATTCAAATATTAAAGAAACTGTAATAAAAGTCATCAGGAACTTTAACCTATTATTTTAATAAGTCATAAGCCTGCCCTCCTTTTGTTACTGAAAGTTTTTCAGAATCACAGTGGAAGTAAGTTCCTTTGCACTCAGAATAATACATAATATTTATATATAAGTACAATAATAAATTTACTGGAATCAGTAAAAAAAAAAACCAAAACAACAAACCACCAAAAAGCCAATCCACAAAAACAAAGAAGGAGCAAACCAAAAAATAATGAGGAAATATTTAAACATGTATTTCAAACATGACCAAAACTTGTGACTATAAGAGCACTCCCACTTCTAGTCATCTCCTAGTCACTGGACCACAAGGAGATTTGTGGTCCTAATGAGACATACAGGTCTAAATGAAAGGAATAAGAAGACGTAATTGTGGAAGCAATCATCACTGGAAAAAGAAAAAAGGGGACTCTTTCATAACTTCATGGCTTAAACGTCTTACACTCCACAAACAACACAAAATACATGTTCAGCTTTCTAGCATTTGCCAATTTGCTCAGGAATGTGAAAACTACTCTATAATTTTTCTTAGCTCAAGTACATATCTTGTCATTACTAACTTTAGCTATATCTTTTTTTTCATTCTGTTGTGCCCCTGATCAAAATATGATGCAAACTTCTAACCTTATCTTTGTAAGAAGAAATTTTTCTTCTGAATTTTTATTTTTTTATAAAGGCTTCAGCTAGTCCAACATACTGATCAGTACTCAGATCATAAAAGGAGAAGGTAAATGACAAAAATAAACTTTTTCTTACACCCATTAAGAAAAAGAGATAAGATCTACAAAAACATACAACATAATTGATTAGAAATGTGCATGCAAAGCATCCTGGAATTCAGTTACATGACGAGTGAATGACTATATTAGTAGGCTAATTATAACACTTCAATTAAACAAAATTATAAATTTGAATGCCTTCCAAACTCTGGTGTGTGGATTGAGACCAGAAGAGGTAATTATATACAGTACACATACTTTACAGCTTATTTTGACAGACTGTAAAGCACGAAATTTTAAAACAATGACTTTACACTCAAACTAATAAGTTTTAATGGCTCTGCAGGCTACAATCTCTGTAAAGTAACTTTTCTGTTGCTGAGTACAAGGTCAATATATTTGCCATCTTCCTTTCACTTCAAGTGGTATGTACCAGTGTATGCCATAATTTCTCCAAGACTTGTCATGTGGTATCATACGGTTATGTGAAAAAGATTCTTTTCTTCTTAACTATTGGGTTGGCATATCCTGTCCCTCCTCACCCCACCCCTAGCATGTGAATGGAAATTTTTTAATATGAAAAATGTAGCTCTGTTGTGCACATGTGAATCTTTCCTTCTCTATCCTAAGTTCCACACTGAGTAACAATATAGGCAACACATCTGAAATCCAGGTGACAAAGTTGTGCTTTGAAAGACAAACAGAGGTGCCCTTTATTATTGTTGGAAAATGCATGATAATATAGAAAACCACAGCAGGACAAATTCTTCCTTCATAGGCATATACAGAACTTTCATTGACGTCAAGAGGTTTTCTAGCACTGTATATCTAATGGAAAAAATATGGCCCATTGTGTCAGCTACACTGCGCTGAAATTCAGACTGACTTAGTCCTGATGACACATCCCAATGCAATTTTCACCTTTTTTAATTACTCATTTCTGTGTCATTAGTAGATACTTTCACCTGTGTGCCACTGTGTTTATATTAGATGTGAACCACATGCATAAAATGAAATTTAAATGCAATAAAAACTAAAAATTACAAATTCTATGTTTGTGAATTTCTGTTGTGGATGAAAAAATGATTCTGTGTACCTGAATTCCTTTCAACATCTAATTTTTCTCCAGATTTCCATTGACTCACTCATATCAAACTTACTTTTGTCAATCCTATTTTTGAGCGTAATTTTGTCCTGACAATGAGCTTAGCATGGTTATAGCATCAAGATAAAGTCAGATAAAAGCCATCAACTCCCTCTACAAACCTTGCCTTTCATCACACTAAGAAATGTTCACATTACAATCCATAGATGCCTGAGCATTCACTAAGTGTTTTTAACCGTTCTCCAAAAAGTGCCTTTAGGAAAGCACCATTCACAAGCTGTGGAATCTGCTTCTCTACTGAAAATATGTCCGCACAGTGTGAGGGAGATGAATTGTCATTGTCGTAAAGTGTCAAGGATACTGTTCTGTTTGCTCTACGCGCTCTTTGGATAGGAGAGCTATACTTTTACCTTTAAGTAGGGATTGCATGAACAGCCGTGCATATCAGATTTCCTTTGCGCATCTACTCAATATCCATAAAATGGGAATAAATGTTTTTTGGGGGTTGTTGACATGGATTCATGGGGAGAAATGTTGGTTTTGGTTTGGAGAGTTTTTTGATTGTTTTGTTTGACATTTGAAGTTTTCAGTATTTATTTATTTATTTATTTATTTATTTATTTATTTACTTATTTATTTACTTATTTATTTACTTATTTATTATTCTTTATTTAAAGACAGAATATCTGTTGTGTAATTTGTGCCATTAATTTCTGTCAGGATGTTGGTCAGCTCTCTAAAAATATCTCACATAGGAATCAGAGGAGATAAAAGCAGAACATCAAGCAGTCAGGGAACAGATATGTGCAGTCTACCATATTATATTTATTAGGCCCAACGGTGGGAAAGGACCAATGGTTTACTGACTCGGTAGAACACCTCCTCTCACATTAAAGGCTCACCTCTCACACATTAAAAGCTATAAAAGCCTTTCACTAAGGCCGAATTGCTAATTACTTGGAGATCTAGCAGAAACCAACTATAGACAGAGCAGCTGGGATGAAATGCCTGCCAGAACAGCCAGACAGACCTGCTCTTTTTGTCCAACTGGCTCAAAAATTAATGACTGAGTTTGGCAAAACGGACAAAAATCTAAAAACTGCCACCAAGTCTAAAATGTCAGTAACCCTAAGATTGATGTCTCCATACTACAGGTCAGAAATTATGTAACGTACAAAATTTGTAATTCTGCAGGACGTAGTAACAAACCTCTTGACTCAGAAACAGATATCAAATTAGGAATGAGAATAATGGAATTTTAAGGTGTATTTACCTCTTAAAATTACCACATTCAACAGCAATACCTTAGATTTGATTAATGAATACTCTTATGAACTGCTGACTAAATAGTTTATTTTTTAAACCACCTCTAAATTGACATCATACTTGAGAATTTTTACCCTTTTGCTTCCAGAAGACTATTGTGTTATTTTAGATTTATTAATCTAAATCTATTTCTTGATTTAAAAAAATAAAACAAGGCAAAAAATAAACCTACTACTTACTGCCAGAAGCAATATACCATTATATGAGAGCTTTAAATTTCAAAGCTGCATGAGAAAATCTATGTTAAGAAACAAAACATTTTCTTGTAGCCATAAAATTTCAACTAACTAAAATCTTGAAATACCTCTCTATGTAAATAAAAATAGCCAAAACAGATAAACAAAAAGTCCCCCACCCACATTTTCAGGAGATATGAAAAGCAAAAAAGATTATTCTTTCTAGAAGTTTATGGTAAAGGGCCTAACAGTGTTATCCACACACGTATGAGTTCTGTATTGTTTTAGTTGTGCTCCGTTAAAAACTTCAATTGGAGTGCAGTTATTTCCTCGTGGGTCCAGGGTGCTGATTATTTTAATTAGTTGTAAAATCAGGGACTAAGCCTGGAAGTGATGATTTGCTCCAGATACAGATGTGGAAGTATTCAAAGAAAGATAAGTAGAATGATTAGAAATTCAGATCTTTTCTCCCAAGGATCTTAGAGAAAGTAATAATTGTGGTTTTCCTTACTTTCTCCGTGCATATTGAACTTAGGAGAGTGCTAAATTTGTCATGTAATTAATAACAATTTTCTTATAATAGAAATGTAACTTGACAAGGTAATTGAAACATTAGCAAAAAATCACATTCAATTTATGAGAAACTTACTGCATTTTTCTTAGAAGATGTAACTTTGAAGAATGAGTGAATAGCTCTGTATTTTTGTCCCTTCAGCTTGTTGTACAATTACAAAAGTTTTTCTGCACATCTGAAAGTCAGTAGTATCTGCTAAGAAGTTTTCATGCAATATTTGTTCCTTGTTTTCACCAGGAACCAGACAGAGATCATCAAACTTCAGTCCTAAAGCTGAAGCTAGTGTAAGCAAGGTTTTGGCAATAGAAGATGTACATAGGATTCTAACTGGACAGTAAGAATTTTGCTTGCTAACTAGTGCATTTTACAGAGAATAAAGAATGAAACAATTTGTCAGCTTTAGGAAAAAAAATTAAAAGCACGTAATTTCTTCAGTAGCAGGGAAAGGAGAAGTGGTTATTAAAGAAAAGCCAGAAAGCTGTGTATAGATCAGTAGGGCCATTTACACAAATTCTGCCACTCCATTTAAGATTATTTGGGTGCTTTATCTGACCCAGAGACCCCACTCATCATATGAATTTGCTCATCTGTTTATAAAACAGAATGCCTACTAACCATTTTTCTGTGCTTTGATGTATTTGTTTCCAAAGTATTTCTTTAAAATTGAGTGAGAAGCTAAATGCACACAGTTCCATAACAGCATTCCTTGTAATGAGAGACATCTTTTAATGGAAAGTACTGCCCTATTAAATTGAAAACATACAAAGTATAACCCACATATATAAGTATGTAAAAAATAGAGCCCTTTCATTTATTCTTCACTAAGCAATGTGAAGATGCATACCAAAATAGAAACACATACACACCAAAGAGGTTATATCCCCACTGGCACAAAGATGGCTCTTGGAAAAAGGTGAAATACTGTTCCCAGTTAAGCAGACAACAAGGAATAATAGCTATCTAATATTAATTTGGATCTCTAACAGCAATTATTTCAATCTTCCTTAAATTTATATTTCATTATAAACTTAATCACAGAATCAATACAGAATAAACTTGAGCACTTTGGGGTTTGATATTGCGAAATTTTAAGGTTTTTTAATTTGAAGTTTTCCAGTTTGTATTTATGAAATCACAAGTGGCAAGTATCCCATCATGTTTCAGTGGTAGCAGAGAAGCTGTATGTATTAGGGGCAAGAAATGCAAACTATTCCCACAACCTCTGAAATATAACTAGATTTTCTTTTAAAATGTTGGTCTTCAATTCTATACTGCACAAACTGTGATCAATAGATAACAACAGCCTAAAGAGATGCAAAATGACCAAAGGATCTTTCATTTACTTTCTAAGGATATTATGTACAAAAGTATGCATCATGTCACAATTGGTGTTTGAAAATATATTTTAGTCTCAATTAATGGAAAAGGAAACTGAGGTGATAGATTACAGTATACTTTTAAAATTATGTTTTAAACATTGTGTAAGATTATGGTATAAAAGGGAAAAAAAACTCTCACAAGCTGTTTTTCTTATTTTTTTTTACAGAGATCTTGAAACACAAGAAACAGACCACACAATACAAAACACGTCAGATCCAGAAAAAGTGTGCCACATTTCATTAAGCATAAGTTGTCTAAATTGCATGCTAAGAATAAAGTGTTATTGTCAAAGGGAAAGTTCAAAAGAAAAACACATAACCCCAAATTATATAAAGAATGTTTATAACCATAGTGGAAGATCACAGTCACAATAATTAATCTAAAAAATATTGCAGCCTAGTTTATTCCATGCAGTGTTCTTCAAATGCATTATGTGTCAAACTTACTCTACAGTTCATAAAAGCCATCTGTCAACACTTTCATAATGACATTTTTGCTTTTACTCTGTTCAGAGACACAGGGACTCCAGAAACATGAAATTTCTTGGAAGCTACTGACTGAACACCATGAATTCAGTTACTTTTTTATCCATTGCTAAGTTTCAGATTTTACCTTTTAGTTCATTTAGTTCTGCTCAATTTCTGCTGGCAACAGTATTTTATGTCCTGTCACTTAAGCAAAGAAATATGTGACTGTCCAAGCTGCTTGTTCCTTGACATTGAGGTAAAAACCTGTCATGTATTCTGATATAAAATCAAAAAGAAATCCCCATTTATTATTATTCCTAAATCCATCTGCTGTAAGATATTTTTAAAATAAAAATAACATTATTCCAAGAACAAAAGGGATACTAAACAAATTTTGCCTTAGTCTTCCCACAGCAACCCATCTTCCCACACCTATCAACTGGATGTTATGCAAGGCAAGAGTTAGGGAAACAAAGTCCCACTGTCAGTAAAGATCTGGTGCATGACTACCTGAGAAACCTCAATATACATAAGTCTAGGAAGTCTGATGAAATTTATCTCAAGAGTCCTGAGGGAGTTCAGTGATGTAGTTTCCATGCAATTCTTCATGATACTTGAAAAGTCATGGCAGTCAGGTGAAGTCCCACCTTCACCTGAATATCTTAACCATCTTCAAAAGGATAGAAAGGAGGACTGTGGGAGCTACCACCCTGTCAGCCTCCCCTCTGCGTCTCAGAAGATCCTGGAACAGATCCCCCTAGAAGCTGTGCTGAGGCACAGGGAGAACAGGAAGTGATCAGGGACAGTGAAGTTCCACCAAGAGCAGGTCCTGCCTGACCAGCCCAGTGGTCTATGATGGATTGACTTTATCTGTGGACAGTTACTTATGTCATTTACATGAAAGAGTTACAGATGCCATTTATCTGGACTTCTGTAAAGCCTTTGATACAGTTCCAGAACTCAGAACATCCTGTTCTCTAAATTGGAAAGAGATGGGTTTGATGGATGGATCATTCAATGAATTAGTGGTTTAGACAATTGTATCCAGAATTTAGAGGTCAGTGACTCAGTATCTCAATGGACACTGGTAAAAAAGGGTGTCCCTCAGCAGTCTATACTGGGACCAGTACTGTTTGAAGACTTCATCATTAACATAATCAAGGAGATCAAGTGCACCCTCAGCAAATTTGCTGATGACACTGAGCTGAGTGGTGCTGTTGACACTGCTGAAGAACCAGATGCCATCCAGAGGGACCTGGACAGAGCTTGAGAACTGGGCCCATGGAAATCTCATGAGATTTAACAAGGTCAAGTGCAAGGTGCTGCTCATGGGTCAGGGCAACCTCTGGTTCCAACAAAGGCTGGGGTTGAAGGGATTATAGGAAGTCCTGCCGAGAAGGACTTGGAGATGCTGGTGGACAAAAAACTTGACATGGCATGACAATGTGCACTTGTAGTCCACAAAATCAAACACATCCTGGGCTGCATGAAAAGTAGCGTGGCCAGCAAGGAGAGGATTCTGCGCCTCTGCTCTGCTCTGCTGTGCTCTGCTCTGCTGAGACCTCAGCTGGAGTGTTGCATCCAGCTCTGGAGCTCCAAAGAGGAGGACATCATGTGGCTAGAGTGAGTCCAGAGGAAGCCATGAGGATGATCAGAGGGCTGGAGCACATCTCTGATGAGGACAGACTGGGAGAGCTGGAACTGCCCAGCCTAGTGATGAGAAGGGTCCAGGGAGACTTCATAGCAGGATATCAGGACCTAGAAGGGGTCTAAAGAGTGGGAGACAGACTTTTTACAAGAACATGGAGTGCTAGGATAAGGGGAAGATGCTTTACATGAAAGGGAGTCAGTTTAAATTAGCTGTAACAAAGAATGTTTTTACAATGTGTGTGGTGAGGCAATGAGAAAAGTTGCCCAGAGAGGTGATGGATGCACCATAGCTGAAAACATTCAAGGTGAGGTTGAATAAGGCTCTGAGCAACCTGATCTAGTAGTAGATCTCCCTGCAGATGACCTTTAAAACAAACTATCCTATGATACCATGAAATTTAGCCTTTTTTCCCCAAATGTACCTCTGTAAGTCTCTAAACATGACTCATCAGATTTCAGGTAAACTTACTTCAAAATATTCCACAAAACAAAGCAATCAATAATTATAAAAGAAGCTTCAGATATGCAAAGGAGAACAGTGATTTGGAAAATATTTGCAAGAAACAGGAAATCAGATAAGCAGAACCAACACTCCTGGAACATGAAAGAAGCCCAGAGGATGCATTCTAATTGCCTGAATTAAAAAGACTATACTGCAGTACAAACATCAGGTTCTCAATATGAATGACTTCACTCTAAATTTCTAAGTTCACACTGATTCCAGGACTAAAAATCCCTGGACCAAGACCAATGGAACAAGATGTTTTCCACAGTTCTTTATGGAAAATTCCTGTTTCGATTAAAATAAAAGCTTCAGCCACTTTTTTAAATTTTTTTTTTTTTTTATTTCTGGGAATGCTAAGTGAGCACAGTAAACAGATAAAACATGTAATGCCTTCATAATAAAGGTTATATGCATAGCATCCATCATATTTACTGAAAACTTGTTTCACAGAAAGTTTACCAAGACATCGAATGCTCTACACACACTTTTTTTTAGGAACCCCTTACAAAATAGGTGTATCTAATGAAGATATTTAATGAAGAGACACTCAGAAAAGTAATGGTTGAATTGTGCGAAGAAACAGTAATAGAACAAAGGAAATCTGAATGCACCATAGTTTTACAAAAATTTAGGATTTCTGAACTTCAGGGTTAAGAGTAGAAGACAAGGAAAAATGAACTTATAAATGCTTGCTTTCTCAAAAGAAGCACAATCCTCGTATTGATATTGATAGTGGCAGAACTGGAAATTAACAGACTTTTTTAAAGAAAAACAAATGGCAAGTAAGCAAATAATTCACAAAAGGACAAATTTAAAACATTCTTTAATTGATTACATGTATTAGAGTTGATGATATTACCTAGCCACAAGATGTAAAAGAGAGCAAACTTAAAACTTTTATTAGAATTAGTATTGCTTTTTACTGCTCTTTTACAAACTGTTTTATCTTTTTTCTTACATTCTGCTGCAATGTGCAAACCGGTGTTACTATTTCTGGCAATTAAATTATCCAGATCTAAAATATTTGGGAGACATTCTCTCTTATCAGATTTACTGAAAAAGATGGTATGTCTAAAGAACTAATTCAATGTACTATTTTTCAGATCTTGAAAATGCTGAGTTCATTATCTCCACAAATAGTCCAATATTTCAATCCCTGTGTATCTTCTATGCAATTTAGACTTACCTATATGGTTGGGAGTCAAATATACATTAAGAAAGACTGTAAACTATACAAAGATGGGAGGAACTTTGGACTTCTTTGAGGGTTTGCAGAGAGATTTGGGTATACTGGGGGGCTGAGCAGTCCTGGACTGTATGCATTTTAATAGATGCAGGATTCTCTACCTGGAATGGGGTAATTCTAGTTATACCTGCAAATTGGGAAACAAGAGGCTAGAGCACAGCCCCACAGAAAGGTTTTGGGTCAACAGAAAGTTGAATATGAGTCAGCAGTGCCCTGGCAGCCAGGAGGATCAACCATGTCCTTGGGTGCATCAGGCACAGCATTGCTGGACAGTTGAGGGAGGGGATTGTCCCCTTCTATCCTATGCTGGATCTCCCTTACTGTGAGTTCTGTGTGCAGTTTTGAGCTCTGCAATATAAGATGGATGTCAAACAATTAGAATGTGTCCAGAGGATTGTGATGAAGATGCTGAAAGGCCTCAAGAGAAGGAATTTTGCATAGGTTACTTGAATTGTTCATCTTGGAGGAGTAAAGTCTTCAAGGAGCATCTGTGTACTGCTATATGATATAGTTTTCGTTTGCTGTCTTTAGAGAGGAGCAGAGCGTTGGATTTGATGATACCTTACTGGTCATTAGGCAATGAAGACCAATACTTCAGCAGAACATTTCCATAACCTAATAGTTAAACTAATAAACAGGAAATTAATTCATTTAGTTACAGGAAATTCTAAAATCAGAAGAGTTCGAACAATATAGTTTCAAAATTGCCTCACCTCTTTGAAAGTCACAAAAGACCATTACAGATATTTGGGTAAATGTCTAACTTTTATGTCCAAAATTATTGTGGACCTAAGGCATAATGTTTCCCTTTTCTTTTTGAGATGGGCAAGTGGCATATTAAATTTTATGGCAAGAATAATGAAACACAATCTTTGAAAAATGAAGCAATAGTAGAGGAAAAAATCAATCCTAGGACTTTGTCTGAATATAGCTGGCAGAATTTAAAAAGTGTAGCAAAACCCATATATTATTTTTATAGCAGAAAGTTGGATACACTTTTGAAAGAAGAATTTTCAGTACTATTACATATTTAGATTGATTTAAAGCTTTGATTTTGACTGCAGTTTTCCAAACAAGATGGTTTGGATTTAAATTCTTGTCTGTATTCTGATTTCACACAGATTTCTAACAACTGTTCACATAAAATAGCTTGGACCTCCTAAATATCTTAACTTAAAAAGATTTTCAAAATTATGATTTTTTTTAAAGGGGTACAACTATTTATTTTATCTGAAAAAAAAAAAATCAACAATTCTGCTACAATTAGGAAACTCTACATAATGTAGCCTTACTTCTTTGTTCAAAAATCTCCTCAGATGGTTTTGGGGATCCTTTGATGATCAATAATAATTTTCTTTTCCTATCCCCAAGTTCTGTGTTATAAGTGCCGTACACTATTTTTACAAATGTGTAGGATGGGAAGTAAGGTAAATAGGAAAAGAGAACTAGCTTCTGGATATGACTTTCTCCTTTGAGGTTTAAATAACCTGTTGTCATCTGAAAGTAAGCAAAATGACTAATTCATGAGTCCTTGAGTAGGGCATCCCATATATGCTTAACTGAGATGGGAGTTGTGCATCTCATTTAGTTTACTAGCCCACTCAAGCTAGTGTAGCTCACCGCCCACTCTTCAGTACACTGAAAATGTTATGTCCATTGTGATGCCCACTGAAACACCATGCTTAGAAAACTACCCTGTTTCCTTTTAGAGACCTTTTAGAGACCTCAGGAAATCTTCATGAGCCCTTCTAGTACTTATCAGTTGCAACTGTCTTTTAGTTTTTCAGTAGCTTGACAAATATCTCAGTTGCTGAGCTCTTGTCTTACACTTATCTCTCCATCAAAATACCTCAAAGAGGCATGCTACATTACTCAAGATCCAAGGACTTCACCCAGGGTACAAGGACTCACAGCTTCTTTATACACTTTTGTCGGTCACTATTCAATCTTGGCCTCTGTTGCATCCGTCAGGAAATCTGGAAAGTAAGCAGTGGGCTTACTCCTAAGGAATAAAAAAATAATAGGAGTTCACTTGTATGCCCTATCTAGCATGAACTAGAGAGGAGTGAATTCAGGTATGTACCATTACTGACTATCCCTATGACTGACCCATGAGTGAATAAGTCCATACCCTGCTAATATAAAGCCCTCAGTCCATCATCTTTCTCTGATCTACATTACAATATGTGCTTAGAAATCTGTAGAAGTAAAGTAAAAAGAAAACATCAACAAATGAACTGTGTCAGATTTTCCAAAATGTAGTTACCTTGTAGCAGTATGCACATTAAAATTTGTGATACATTACCTACTCACCTCTCCCTCAGAAAACACATTAGCCACATTTTTATGACTCCTTCTGTTCCTGACTTGGAAATAAAAGTTTAAGAATTGTAATAGGGAGGCCTTGAAAGCTAAACACTTACCTCTGTCACATGGGAAAATTTACCTTCCAAGGCATTCCTTGACAATGAAATCCAGATCTCAGCATTTTCTAGCAAAAACACAGCCAGGCTCAGAAAGAATAGAGGTCAGGGGAGGGCAAAATTTGGCAGCATTAGGTTTGCTCAAGTTACTAGAAGGAAACAGTCCCCTACTAAGGAAATGATCCAAACTTCAGCAGTTTAAACTTCTCAGGAATATAATTAAGTTCTACATCAGTAGTAATTTGTAAGAACAAAGAATCCAAATAAATCCATTTAGAAATAAAACATTTGGAAAGTCTTTTTTTTTTTGTTCCACATTCCAGCAGAAATTAAAACCTTAGTAATATGTCTCAGAAACTTAATGGTTCTGCAATGACACATTATGCCACAGAAAATTTAATGATCAGCTATTTCAAGGCAAACAATAACGTTTATGTGAGTTCTATAAGTGAAAAACTCCAAATTATACTCAGGTGTTACAAACAAAATAAATATGGGCTTTAAGCTTTGTTATGCATTATCCCAGGGAATAGTCTCCTGCAAACCAGAACATGATGCAGCTGATAACAAAAAGATCACTGGTGCAAAAAAAACCAGTTGGATCTGTGAGAGGTAGTGGCTACACAATAAAGAGGGACCCAGTGGAGAATCCTCAAGCTCTATCCTTATCTCATTCTTTTCATTTGTTATATTTTGTTGTACAGAAAGCCTTGCATAGAGCCTAGTTGTAGTTCTGAAACCACACATTCATAATACATACTAAACCAAAGGGCATGTTACTCCGTTATCAATGGATTCTCTGTAGCCCATCCAGATGCAAAAATGCTGGGGAAAGATTATTCAATAGGAATTAAATTCTTCAAAATAAAGCTCCCAGTTTCTTTGGGAATTCTACATAATTTAAGTTGGATGTTAGAAAGAAAGTCTTCACAGAAGGTGTGACTGGGAATAGGAATGGGCTGGCCAGGGGCATGGCGAAGTCACAGTCCCTGGAGGTGTTTGAGACTGGATGTGGCACTCAGTGCCATGATCTAGTTGACAAGATGGTGTTGAGTCAGATGTTGGACTTGGTGATCTCAGAGGTCTCTTCCCACTTAATTGATTCTGTGATTCTGTGATAATCCTTCTATCTCAGATTACTAAGTAGTGAAAGATCTGTCAATGACTGAGGCTGAAGCCAAAGAGTAATTAAATTACCTTAGTAAATTAAAATTTAATGTAATTAAAATACCTTAGTAAAGGTAAATGTATCGATTTTTCATAGTAACAGTTCTTTTCTCTGGTCATAATATAAGAAGCAGAGCCTTGTCATATCTCAGGCATCTAACAAATAACACATTCCAATTCTTGGCCCACATGCTCACACTCATAACTTTCTGCAAGCCTCGAAAGTTGGCCCCCTAAAAACACAAGTTAGAATTTAGCCTTGTTGTTATCAGGCTTGCAGAGAAAGGGGACATCTTATGCTTTCTTGACTGATGTTCAAACTGGCAATACTACCCTAATATTACTGAAAATCAGTACTTTATCCTTCAGCCCTCCACCACAAAGACTCCGTTTGTCTTCTATCTCTATGTTAGTTTCTCAGAGTCACTTCCTCCATTTTACTTTCTAGCACATTCTTTTTCTTTTTCTTTCTCACAACTTTTCATAACACCAGTTATGACTTAAGTCATAACTGTTTTCATAAAGCCTCATCATTATTCTTCCCTGTTCAATGAAAACAGAATATAAAGTTGACTATAACATAAATAGCAGATATTCAGCCAATGCCTTCTGTTGAAGTAGTCCAGTAAAACCTATATTTAGTATGTTTTTTCAAGTCAGACAAAAATCAAGATTTCAGGCTTTTGCTTCTTACTTCTTTAGGAATGTTTCATCACATCTTTGACAGCTTCAAAGTTACCATCCAGTTAGAAGAAACATAAAGGAAAGCCACAAGTGTTGTATTAATATAATGCTTGTGGTCTCGTCCCCTCATCTCTTGTTTTCCCCTAAACAGATCTAATTGTCATCAAATCTTTGATTAGTAACATACCCACAAAGGGATAAGTTGCCTATTTAATCTTTCATCAAAACTAAGAGTTAGTTTCTGAGCAACTGAACAAATACAGCCAGGGAGCAGAGACTCCTTCCAGATCTGCACTGACTATGGCCAGCCTCTCACTTGATATGGGCTTTAAAAAAATATATTTCTCTTTGCCTTTCTGCTAAATTTTAGGCAAAAAACTAATCTTAAAACATCTCATGTATTTTGTCCAGTAAGATACAAGAACAAATGAATAATTAGGTCCAAGAGAATAATCCGCAGTTACATAACGTCCAATTGCAGTGACACTGCATAATTTCCTTGCTGAGAGCACAGAATATTGGATTGTCCATTGTGGGTGGTTTTCTACAAACATGTTACCATTCTTGAGCTAATGATTGTGTCAAAAATTGATTTGTTTCAAATTAGATATCACCCCACCTGCTGGAACAGGCAAAACCTAACTCCAGACAATGATCTATTCAGAAAGAAATCATAATTTTTGTTACACAAAATTTTAAAATCTACCAACAAAAGATGAAGAACATTGAGGATAGTCACTAGCTTAATTTACTAGGCTTTACTAGAAAAAATCTGCTTCTTACAGGTCATTGTGTGTTTCATTGTTTCTTTGCGGTTTTTCTCTTAAAATTGGTATTTTTTGACATATGCATTTTATAAAAGAATTACACTCAGAATATAGAACCATTGCTTAGACAAACATTAGCAAACACAGCTGCTATTGTTAAAATCTCAGGGAAAATAAACATGGGTCAGTGTGGTGTAATGTGTGGTGCAGGTGAAAGTAAGGCTGAAATATCCATCTCTCCTAAAAAGGGTGTGCAGGCACAGAGGTGTTGTACGTGTTCCTATATGTTCTGTTGCAATGTTTTGTACTTTGGTTTTTTCCAGTTTCCCGCTATTGAAATGGTTCTGCCCCTCTTGCCTCCTCCCCCCTCCTCCCCGTCAATCTCCTTACCTCCACCCCCTGATTCCTTTGAAACTGCTGACATTCCCTCAATCCCTCCCCAGTGTCCTACCTGTCACTCAGCAGCCCGTCCCTTCTCTCTACAAACATCCACCAGGCTCCTCGAGTGATAGGTTCAGGCACCGGGTCCATCCCCTGACCCATCCTTATTGCTTCTTCCAACTATCTATGTTCCCAATCTCCACACCCGAATATTACCTCCATTGGCAGACGGGAGGGCCCGTCCCCTGTATCCTCCCCAGTTTATAAACTATTGCACAGTGCAGCTTGGGGTCTTCACTTGGTTGGGCAGCCTGGGTTATGGATTTCTTTGATGTCATCATACAATAAACCCAGACTTAACCTCCGACAGGAGTCCGCTCCTTTACTTCTGCTATCGTTGTTCAGTGCCTCATCCGGGCAAAGCAAGAGCCTTAGCCGTCCTCCTGGCCTCCAGAGGAACGGGAGAGTGTCCCCCGCCGTCCGCTGTGCTCGTCCCCGGAGCGAGCTGGGACACTCCAAATCGACACTTGGAGGGGCACAGTGACACAGAGGGGAACATACACATTCTGAAGTGGGGTGTTGTGAGGCGCTCTAAGTACGTCTGTGCGGAACCCCGCGGTGTGTGTGCGGGCAGGGCAGGCAGGGCAGGGCAGGGCTGTGCAGGCAGGGCAGGGCAGGGCAGGCAGGGCTGTGCAGGCAGGGCAGGGCAGGCGGGGCCCGGCCCTGCCGAGCGAGGCCCTGCCCGCACAGCCCGGCCCCGGGGCTCTGTCCCGGCCCCGCGGTGCCGCCAGGCCCGGGCCCGCCGCAGGCCGTGCCCACACCCAGCCTGGAGCCCCGGGCTGGCCTTGCAGTGGCCGAGTGACCGCAGGTCCCGCCTGGGGGAACGGCCCAGGACGGCCAAAGGGTATTTAAACCAAAGAGTATTTAAAGCAAAGGATATTGAAACCAAAGGGTGTTTAAACCAAAGGGTGTTTAAACCAAAGGGTATTTAAACCAGAGCCTGTGGCAAGGGCACGTCCTGACCCTACGTCCTCTTGGAGATTCTATCAGCCAAACACTACTGGAACCAGCACTGGTAGTTATATTTGTTCTTTTCTACATCTTTCCTTTCTCTTTCTGCTGCTTCTTCTAATTCCCTTTTCTTAGGGTTTTGAGTAATTTAAAATCAGATGAGTTTGGAATTTGCTAAGTTAAATAGGCTAAATTAGTGCTTTGTAAAATATTCAATATTGATTAAATTCTGCTCTAAGCTTTTGGCAAAGTTCTCGAATTTTCTGAATTGGCCAGTAAAATATTATGTTGTATTAGCTTCTTGAGAATCTCGTGTCAGTATTTCTCCCTGGCATCTAATGCAGGGTGCATGAAAACTGTAAACTTTTTTAATAGTCTCATCAAATGATTTTTTGGGGCCTTACGGACGTGATTTCAATCCCCAGAGATTGAGTAATGGGAGAATATATGCATATGAACATGTCTGTGTCTGCATATGTGACTGTGTGTATCTGCATTTCAATGTTATTTTATTTGTCAGGTATTATAGTTCATCTGTTATATTATTGCTATTGATCCTGAATGTGTTGTACACTGATCCATCATACCATTCATAAATCAATAAAGTGCTTTGATCCTTTTTTTGCTTTAAATTCTGTAAACTAAGTAGCATTTTCATGTTACAAGCTATTACAGTGAACGTTGTTCTCAGCAATTACCAGCAACAGATTTGGCCTTATTCTAATGAATCACTGGCATATGTATGATTCTTGAAAGATTCTGAAACTTCTGTTCTTGTTTTTCCTACCCAGCATCCCAACCTTCTGTGTAGTCCTGTTTTTGTAAGAGAAGATGAATTTTGTAGACTTAGTTTCAAATCTATTTCCTTCAGTTTTGTTGTTTGAATCACTGATGTTGGAGATATATAACTAATCTCCTCTTCAAAAGCTGCATTTTGCCATTAGCTTTATTTCCACCTGACCATATGTCTTGATGGATGTTCAGGATAGTGAGTAGACAGGGTCGACTGATGAGGCAATTAAAAGATGGTTTATTGTGAAATCAGTCTCATGGAAGGGTGAGACCATAAGGTTGTTACATCCATACATGCCACCACATCAGAAGCCGTACATCAGAAGTTGTCATAATTCTAGTTTTAATTCCTTTTATAAATTTCTTATCCAATCAGCTACTTCCACAAGGTCACTAGCATTTTCATGAACTAATTATTAATTGCTATGTTTTACACTATTTTCCGCAATAGTGTCTCTTTTTATCCAATCATATAATTCTACAGAAACTCACTTCTACTTTTTACCAACTCTGTAAGAAGTTCTTTTTTAGATTTTGTTTTCTACTATCTTTTGTTTTCTACTATCTGCTTAAAATACTTATTTGCTTACATGAGGCATATTCCTACTTGCTTAAAGTCGGAATATTTCTGCTTAAACAGTGAATCTTCATTCTTATTTCATGTCTGTTTCACTACTCTGTTCTAAAGCTCCAAGCCTTCTTGCAGGTCTTAGGTCAAACACTGTATCTATCCATCTCTGTCTCTGAGCTTGCATGTTTGAGGCCTTGGGAGCTCTCTGTGCTTGCACTCCTCACAGACAGAGTTGCTTAAAATTGAGGTGAGAACAGAAAAAAGCATGGGAAGGTGACCAGGCATGAGAAACAGGTGATAATGGTGGATGGTTACAATTAGAATTGTTGACAGCACAATATCTAAATATTACCAATATTACCAATGCAGAATATGATTAACAACTCTATCATCTATTTCTACAGATTGTAATATAATCAGATCTTGATTATGAGACTGTTTAGTCATGAGCTTCAGTGATACTCCCTTGCTTTCTCAACTTGGAGAAGTCTATGTGTGGCTAGGTCTGCTTCCTCTGAGATTTGGTCAATGGTGTATGTCTAAACAAATGTAAATAGGTCGGGCAAGAAACATACTGGTTTATGGTTTTTTTGCCTTACAGAATTCATAAATGTGAAGCAATGAAATACTTACAAAGTTATTTTAAGATATTATCACCATGTTTGACTGGATCTTAACCCTTTCACTCAGCCATCCAAAAAAATGTTCCCAGTCTTCAACAGTGACCTGCAGGCATCCCTGTGAGGAAGGGGTAGGGAGGGGACAAAGAGGATGTGCACCCAGAAGCTGCCTGCAGCATTGAAAGACCAGTTTGCCCAGTTGGTTCAGTCTCCAACAGTATTTTAAATTGTTTTGCAGGCCAGTGTGCACCTACAGTCGGTTGCTAATATCTCTGTTCCCTCATTTCTGGAATTCATTAATTATGCCACCATTCAAACGTCCCTTCCTGCAGTATTGACCTGATGTTCTTTATCTAGGACAAGTCATACTGCCCATCTGAGACAGCTGATGGGAGAGGGGGTGGGTGTTTGGTGGGAGGGAAGAGGAATGGAAGGTCCTGATTATTTTTCATCACCATCTCCAAAGGGAAGAGGCTCAGAGATCAAATGGAAGGAGGCAAAAAACATAATGTATGTTAAAATCACAAATTTTAGGTGCAAGATTTACACATCTTCACTTAGAAAACCAATTTTCCTTTATACAACTGACAAACTCTCCAGAAAATACTCACTGCTGAGCATCATCATCACTTCAGGAAGCACATACTCTTTCCCATGCTTGAAGATCATGACATCCCACCTTTAGAAGAGCAGAAATTTTTGTAATATGTATCAGTACAAATATTCAAAAAATGAAAAATGTTGAGTTAAACTCTTTTAATGTATAAAAAAGAAAAAAGCTTATTTGCAGTCCATCTTCTTGAGCCTACTGTACATAAAGAACACTGACAGCTATTGGATCAGGCACTTAAGGCACACATACACTAGCTTACTTGTTAGCCTTTTAATCCTCCTTTAAAGCAACTTTTGGTTTCACTGTTTCTTTAAAAGAGAGAAGTTAGGCACTTTAGCCTCATCTCTCATAAAGAAACAACATGAAGGTAAGGTTATACAAGGTAGTTTGCTTAAAATAGAAATTTATATTTCTGTAATATAAATATTCTGAGGCTTGGAGACAAAGTTTTTGAGACAAAAATCATTTTGACTGACAGCATAACAAATTTTTCGCTTTAACTAACTAAAATCAAACAAGAAGTCTACATACTAAGAATGCCAGATTAATAAAGGAACTGGTCTTGAATCATGGCAGGACTTGAATCACTCCTCACAAAACCAGTGTTACGTAAATTTTTATATAATGTTCCAATATGACTTTATCACCTTGTTATATTAATTTCTCTGTTAAATTTTTTTGCCCGAATTCCTCAGGTTAAGTCTTAATCCACTAGTTAATTCTCAGACATACTGTGGTATTGCAGAACAGAAAATCTTTGCTCCATTTTGGTCTTTTTTTAATTAGGTAGGCCAGCTAATTTGTAACTCCTGTTGTGTTTTCTGTTTTAGCAGCATCCTAAATTGGCAGATCTTGAAGACTGTGCTGTCATGTAAGGTTTCCAATGTACATATGTTTCTAATGTACAGTGCATAATTTTATGACAAGACACTTCAGTTGTTAAAAATGTCTGGAGCAAGATGTCTTTAAATAGTAGGCACTTTCTTGGTACATTAATTTTCTCACACTCAGAAGCAGAAAATGTAATAGTAGCTGTCATTTAGTGCAAAGCTCTGTTTACTTTTTAAAGCTATTTACAGCTTAAATGTCTTGTTCTAACTGATTAGCTATAGTAGGAATTAAAACTTTATAGGACCTATTTATTACAGTTAATATGTTTTTCCTCAGACCATAGTTCATGAAATCTATCCCATGAGCATTAGGAAAAGTGTTAAGGTTTTGTTTTGCTTTTTTTTCTGGCTACACCTGATAAATATATGTCAGTGAGATTTTGAGAATGACTGAAATGAAAAACATAAAACCCTAACCTACAAGTAATGCAATGGCTGTGGCATTTGCATTTAATCCCTTCCCTTCACATTTACAAACAGAGAGAGCCAGAACATCCTCCCAACACAATACCTCAACAGTCACAAACCCATATCCTCATCTATAATTCATCTTGGCTAATAATATGCTTACTGACTGACACGATACCCAACAAGCCCTTCACAATATGGAAGATCTAATTACAGAGGCCATAACATTGTTACTCCACCTCTAAAAGATGGTTTGAGAAACATTCCAAACATGCAGAGACATATATAAATAATAATAAAAAATCCCAGGTTTTAATGTAAATGTAGACTAAATCCCCCTTCCAAAAGAAGGATGAAAAAGCATTAAAGGATGTAAAAATTCCGAGGAGAGAGGGTTTTTACTATTCCTGTTGCAGACAATACTGATCATTAAAATGTTGTTTCAAATGCCATAGACTTTCTTGGTAATGTTACCTCAGTCTTTTCCTCCTATTTTGTCCTTTTTCTTCATGCAATCCAGGCAAGTTTTTCTGCATCACTAAAAGTCCCTGATACCCTTGAAGCTGAGATGACTAATTGATGTGACTAGGAAAAAGGGGAAGATCTAGTTGGGTTTTTTCCATGTCTTTAAATGCATGTTGTTCTTCTACCAATCAGTTTCTACCTTACTGTGAAAATTGAGCTTACTGGCTCTCAAATTGAGTTAGAAAATAATGCATTTCAGGAATGGCTTTTAACCACAGGATTGTAAACGGCAGTTGACTATTATCTTTCCTCATATTTTACTCCTGAGATTGCAGAAGAGTTATTTCCTCTTATATACACATTTCTAGTTGACACTACCTCCTCTATCTCTGTAATGGGAAGATCTGTTGATTTACCAGTACTAGAAAGAAAGCACAGGCATCTTAAAATCTAATTTACTGTTATTAATTACTGTGTTATGGCTGTCAACAACATTAATGTACCATCTACACAATTTGGTGGATGAGAGCAGGATCATTTGCACTCTCAGTCATGCCCCTGTGTCAGAGGTTCTATGGACCTCTGCCTTCCAGGAGACAGCACTGAGCAAGAGTTAGCCCTTTACGTACTGAACTCAACTGGTGCAAGAGTAGGCTTCTATAACTCTTCTTACAATAGGGCACCTAACACACTTCTTACAACATGTGTCAGGCAATTCAACACCTTTGGCAACCAAAAAGTTTGCCCATGTGCATCTTTGTGTGTTTTCTCCATTGTTTTTAACTGAATTATCAAAAGCTGTTTTGCGGCACACAGATTCCCAGACTTGAGGAAGTTTTCTATTTTACTTTTGAGTATATTTTTCATTAAATAAGCAAAAAGCAAAACTGAAAGCACATATTTTTCTTTCCCTTTGTGTGGTGTATATCCAGAAGGAAAATGGAGCCATTCCTTTCAGGAACATGGGTCAAATTCAAAATGTTTTGTCCTATGTAGAATTAATACTCTTTAGTCCTAGAAAAATAACCAAACTTTTTAGGGTACTGAGTGTCAACAGCTAGAGAATCAAAAACTTTCTGTAAGCACAACTAAAATTATGTAAATCTGAGCTCAGTTTATTCTTTTGCTCAGAAAATGATGCTTAGCTATGGATGCCAAAGGGTTTGCCAAAACTATCAGCATACTTAGGCATGGGTTGTTAATAATCTTTAAAGAGCTCTTAGTGGATGTGGACAGATTCGCTGTCTGTCCACATGCCACATGTAGGATTACAGGAAAACTGATTCCGCTTTTTGGGGTTTTGGGTTTCGCTTTTTGGGAAATTAGGCAATCAAGACAGTGATAAATGGTTTTTTTTTTTGTTTGGGTCAGCAGAATTGTAATGAAAACACAGTAAAACAACACAAGCAGAAACAGACATACATGACAGACTGTAAAGGAAGTGCTCCTTACTCCTACCTTAAACTATCTCCCATTTCCAATCTGAACAGTAATGTTGGAACAGAAGATGCTTGAGAGGTAAAAAGCACTTAGGACAAGGACTTAGACTTCAGCGACTTGCAGTCTAATGACCATTTGCTGCTTAGTATATCCTTACCTTGCATGGTGCAATTCTTTGGCTTAATTTATGCTGCAAATAGAATTTAAGTGACACACCAATTCACCTACATGTTGGAATTAAAACTGACAATGCCATGTTCAACCAGCCTTCCAGCATATGAGAGGCTATAGATTTTGACCAGCTAATTCATTCCAGTCAGACTATTATTTTATTAGTTATTACTGGCCAGTTTCAAGAAACTTGTCTAAATGACACTGGAAAAGCTCACATAGGAATATTACTTGCTTTAGTGTTCAGACACATCAAACATGAAGCAGAAACTCTGGGTACAGAATGCTTGCACTTTAAGCAAGTTAAGCATGTTCCTAACTTGAACGAAGATTAAGATGCTGTGACAGTTCAGAAAAGTACAGTGTCAGTTCTGATCCACTTGTCCTGACTCATGTTACCAGTTAGATTACACTTATTTTTTTTATATCATGAATGTTACCTTTGATCTAGGGTTATTTTGCATTGGCCTGTGAAAAAAAAAACTTAATTAAAAATAGTGTTTTGTATCTGACTGAGATTTAGCACGTGTCAGCCCAGTTCTGTGTTTTGTCACTAGACATGAATGGAAATAACATGAGGAGAACTTCACAATGCCTTTACTTTTCATCTAGAAAAATTAAGGCTTTGGTATATTTCATTTGAGTTTTTTTATCTAAAGATAAATGTTTTAGTTTAACTTGGGCTTGATTTCAGTCAGTGAGTCTACGTTTGATTTTTGATTGCCCAAAGTGGTGGTCTTTGATCTAAGACATCAGTTAGATTATATATGTGGAACTTCTTAACTTAACGGAAGGGATGTTTGAATCCTCCCACTAGTCTGGCATTCATTCAGGCACCTGAAAAGAAATTATTCAGATACAAAGGAATTACCATGTGAATAGTGTTTCCACACAGTTTCTGCATATGCTGTCGTGCATTTTTATCAAGATTGCAAATATAAACCAGCGTGAGAAAGTAGGTGCTAGTTTCCTCTGTCTTTTGAGCATTAGTCTTTCCCATCAGTAAGCTCTATGTGCTAACGGCCACAGCAAGGCACACTAAAACCAGAATCTCTTTTTAATTTTTTTTTTTAAGGTCTGGGGCTTTTGATCCAGTTTTAATTAAGGGACAGAACTTCTAAATGAGAAGAGGCAGAAAGCAAAAGCATATGTTTCTTAATATTTTTAAGAGTATTTTGAGGCAGCTGAAGTATAGAAGGAAGAATCTAAAAAGTTTCTAAATTATTACAGTGTTTCAGTTTGTCTTCACAGATTTTTGTTTGCACAGAATGTAGAAATGAAATACCTTTGAATTATTTCTGACTTTCAGCAACTCATCCATATTCACTTATTTTCTCTGTTTCAAGGTCATATATATGACAGACTGTAAAGGAAGTGCTCCTTACTCCTACCTTAAACTATCTCCCATTTCCAATCTGAACAGTAATGTTGGAACAGAAGATGCTTGAGAGGTAAAAAGCACTTAGGACAAGGACTTAGACTTCAGCGACTTGCAGTCTAATGACCATTTGCTGCTTAGTATATCCTTACCTTGCATGGTGCAATTCTTTGGCTTATATATAAGAAACAAAGAAAATATTTTCTTCCTCATATAAGTCAAAAACCATAATAGAAACTATTTAATTGTGCTTAATAAAATCCACCATTATTATTAAAACAGCCATTGACTTGAAAATAATCCACTCTCTTCCATGGAATTACTCAGTTGTCATTAAGTTACGTAATCAAAGCACACAGGGTATAGTATGTCTGTTGCACAAGGCATACACCTAAATATTTATAGGTCATTCAGCTAAAATTAAAAAGCAAAGAGGAAATCATACAAATAAAAAGAACAGAAAGAAAAGAGGAAAAAAAAGAGAGAGAGAGAGAAAACCCCGTGGAATTTTTTTTGGGGGGGGGGAAGAAGTTGTCACATAAGAGTGGAAAAATAAAAAAAAAGTAAGACTAATACCAAAAGTAAGGGAAAATGAGAAACTACTAGTGAAGTTAAAAAAACTTAAAAGTTAAAAAGGGAAAGCTAAAAACATTTATTTACACACTGTGAATTGAAGATAAATGTAAACAAGAGAGAAAGAAAAGGCAAAACAAGGATGTTCAGTGGTATGCATAGGATCACAAGAACGATAAGTGTTCCTAATGCCTGTACATAGTAAGATGCTTTGTTGCGCTGCAATCATTTAGATTTCATGGATCTGGAAAAAAAGATGTAAAATTCAGCCTGTCAGGCAAATAGCATTTAATCTTTTATAACCTACCTGGATTGTCTTTGCTTTCACCCATCACCAGTCATAATCAGTGTCACATCATTAATACAAGAGGCAGTTTTCATAAGTATTGATCCACTGCAAACATAAAATATGATTGGAAGTAATTGCATTTATCCTGTTAAAGTAACTTGGATATTTCTTACATTCAAATACTGAAAACTCAAAGTTTGACCCAATTAGATTTGCAGATGCTTTACAATCAAGTCCTGTGCTGGCATCACAGTGCTGAGGTAAACAAAGTCCTAATGAAACAGGATATCCATTAGGTGCTTTCCCAATCATGATATTCGGCTATGAAAAGAAAAGGTAAACGTAGACTCGCTGATTAAAAAATGCAGAAATTAACAATTAATTTTAAAAATGCAGAAATTAACAATTAATTAGTGAAAAGGTGTAGAAGTAATAAAATGAGCAAAAAAGAAGAAAACTATGTCTCATGTATAAGCAAGGTTTTGTTGTATCGCATGTCATCGAGGTACCTATAATAGCTGACAGGTGCGTACAATTTCAGTAGAAAAAACAGAAATTTCTTCAAATTTTAATTTGTTAAACCATTGGGGGAAAGAATACTTATGATGAATGTAGAGCAAAGATCTGTATGCAGACATAGGATAACTAAAGAGAATTTGTTCCTTGAACACTGTGATTTCAAGCTCTTGAAACTGAATCCTTGATGTTTGAATTGACAGTTCAAATAATTCAGTTATTGACAACTGCAAATATACATTTCCACTGCATATAACTTGTCAGACAGCAACCTGATTTCAGAATAGATTAAAAATAGTTTCTTCAGAATAGCTACAAAAATCCAAAAATTAACTGAGCTTAAGAATATTAATCAGCCAAAAGACCTTAAAATAATGTTGTATTTCCTTAGTGCGTAAAACCAATCTTATAATATGTCAAGGGTGATAACATACAAAGGAGAGAAGTTTATGACCAGTAAGGTTCTTCATGGCACAAAGAAAAAATAAAAATTGTCTCCATTACACTAACACCTACTTAAATAAAAAAAAATAAATGATCACCATGACCTGAAAAACATGCATAGATTAATTTCTTCCAAAGTTAAAGGGAAAGCCCCACATTTTCCTCTTTTTAAACCAGTAGTTAAATGTAAAGAATACATACTACCTCATCAGATAAGCCAAAAAGGACGATGAAAAGCATGAAAAACCATTGAAGTCTTTAGTGTTTTCACTGAAAAAGGGGAAACTAAGGTTCATGTACCTGCACTATCTTGCACTAAATTCTTGTCACAATGAGGAAGCTAATCTTTAATTTATTCACCCTCATATAATGAAGTTGACTTGGCTTGAGTGAAAAACTATCTTTTTTTTTGAAACTTGAAATATTAGTAAATATTCCTGCAAAATTTAGTTTTTCATAGATAGAATTCTGTTCATTAGTCATTCTCATGTTGAAAATTCTAATCAGCTCTGCTTGTGTACATTGATTGCCAGTTAGTTTTAATAGCCGTAGAATTGTACTTGAAACATTGTTACTCAGTGGGAATATAATTGGTGAAATTAAAAAAAAAATTAAAAGCTGGTAAATAAAATCAGTTGTAAAACCTCAAAAAATAGGACCTGGCAAAGCTCCACTGAAGCCAGTGATCAGATAGAATGTTTTATCACTTAAATGTGAAATAGCCATTAAAAAATTGAGCCTGCCCTGTTCAACAAAACATTCATTTATGTGCTTAATTTTTGTCTCAGAGTCATTGACATATATTATAAATATTTTTGGAATTTTAACATAAACAAGAACAAAACACTCTGTTGACGTGGGTCTTTTAATATTACATAATGCCATTATGACTTTGATATTGAAAATGGAAAATTTGTGGTTTCAGGTTAGGAAAAAGAAATAGTAAACTCCCCAAAATATAAAAAGGCAGTATCCAGAACATTGCAGAACTTTCTATGGTGTCTTAATCAGGCATATAAATTAGTTCATAGGCTTCATAGATATCTATATCCAAGAAATGCTATTTTCATATTTTCAAAAATCTGTTAGCTTGGGACACAGGTGAGCAAATTTATTTATATGCATTAGCATTTTCTGCTCAAAATTGTCATGCCTCCTTGACATTTAAACAATTTATGTCAGCCAAAGATATGACGCAAAATAACCATTCATTATTTCTCCTAGCTGGGCGTTGCAGGGGGAACCACAATAATTTCTACAGGGCAGCTGAGTTTCTGAAAAATTTCGAACACCCACAGAAAGTACCCCCTTCAGTCACTTTTTCTGAAGGGTTCCTTGCAGAGGCATGCAAGCTTTGTTGAGCTACTGAAGTATATTTCCAGAAATTATAGTGTCACATATTAAAAAAAAATAGACAAAGAGTACATTACTGATTCAGAATTAGAACTTTTTATAAAACCAGTATTAGAACCTCAGAATTTTAGCAATGCACTGCTATACACAGTTCTGTAGCTCATTATTTTCTCCACAAAGCCACTTTAAAACCTCTCATATGCTTCTAATATAATCACTTAGCATTATGCAATTGCTACTTCCTCTTCAGTTTTAAGACAGTTAAGTCTTTGAAATCTTAAAACTACACTGTTCTGACAATTTTTATAAAACCACAGGGAATGCAAACTATTTTTGCTTACCAGGTCACAAGCATTAAAAAAAGTGAGCTTGCTATAATTTCTTCAACTTAAAAATCTTTTAAGTTACTGATGAGTCAGGCTTAATCTTTGTTTTTCAAGTGTTCTTGTCAGATAAGGTAAAACACAGGAACTTGCATGGCACGCATATTTGCTACAAACTCTTTGCTACAAACTCAATACAAAGTTGAGTATTGAGTTTTTCCTCCCTAAAGCATACATGTATGCTTTAGGGAGGAAAGAATGATATACATGGAAGAACAGTAGGCAAGAACTGTGAGGTTATTTTTACAGTGTTTCACTCTGTAAACAGTATTCAAAGCATTGACAAATGGAGACAATATTAGAAATAATAAAATCTGCAGATATTTACCTATATAAAACATCTGTGATGAACAGTGTGCACTTTTTTGTTTCATGTGAATGGAAGTCAACATTTTGAAGTTTCTTTTCTTTCTGTTTCTTGCCAGAGAAATAATAAAGTTCACAAGACAGAAAAGGAAAAAAAAAGTCCACATTAAAAATAAATTGGTTTTGATAACTGTTTAGATGAAAAAGGCTAAAAAGCAAAAAAGACACTACTGATGCTGGTATTTCATATAACTGTTGAAAATGGAATAATAAAGGTATTGTAATGGGAAAGGTACATTATCAGTGCAGGTAAAGCACTGGCAAGGCACTGAAAAAATAACTGCTCAAGCTTTTTGATTACCAGAGCTTTACATCATAGACCTTCAGATTAAATTTAGGACCTGCTGTTCATTAATGATGAATGAAAGAGAATTCAGCATTAGGCCTATACTTTCTTGGTATTTCATCATCCAGAAATGATCACTCACTTTTGGTGAACTTTATCTCATATCCTGTTACATATGACTGAATTTAAATTTGTAACTGCTTTTTGACTAAATATTGCAAAGTAACAAATTCTTCATTCAGATTTGTTTGATATAGTATTTTAAATTCAAATGAAGTCCAGAAGATGACCTTGGCACAATCTCTTGAGAGACAATCCAAGGCATGGAAATAGTCTAGGGAACTGTGATAGTACAGAATGCAAAAGGCTGCAGGCATTGCATGGGATGATGACAAGAAAATCAAGACCAAAAGGAGATGATGCATTTCAGATGAAATTTTTTCAAGTAATAGCAGAATACTGGCAAAAGGTTGAAGGATTCCTAAACATAAACATATTACACACTTTCAGATCAAAGAATATTGTTTCAATGGTTGCAAAGAATTCAACATTTCATTAGGGAACATTTGCAACTTAGAGGAAACCTTGCTGTTTTAATACTTTGGTAATGCCAAAGATTTGCAAGCAATTAAACATGAAAGAAATACAGTACATTGAATATTTATATAACATTTTTATATTAGAAAGATGTTTCTCAACATAGACATCAAAAGAAAATACCAATAGTTGCATTTAATCATTCTTTCAGGATCTTATTAGTGAAAAGTATTATAGTTACAGTTAATTTCACATGTTTTCTTTGTACCATTTGTAAAATCTGTCAGTTTGAAACAGCATTTAAGCAAGTTATACTTTATCTACTTTGTGTATATATTGAAAGAGAAAGGCAAATTATTTCAGAGGTATAAATAGCTAATAGTAAAAAATGATACTACTGATAATTTTAATGGATTTTAATGCTTTTATTTGTGTTTTGTTCCTTAGGACATATGTTAGTGTCTGTAAGTTGGACGCAAAATTGAAGACATATTGGAATATCAAGTAATTTTTTGATATCACTAGTAATCGTGATCTAAATCCTTTTTAAAAACATACCAAGTGTTTGTCAAAATTAGCCATGATTTCCCTTATAATAAGTCTTTGAGAAAAGTTTGACTTGTCTATAATGTTTGGATAGCTTCTTCTAATAACCACTTTTCTGCACAGTGATGGATTTCTTGATAAGAAATATTATGTTCGGGATGATAGTAACTAAATGGAGAACTTAAGGATTGGCTTCTGTCATTGCCCTACTGATATGTGCATTTTACTGAATATTAATAGTACAGAACATCAGTTTCCACTTGTCAGTTCTTTATTTATCAGTGTCTGATTCAAGACTGTCTCCTTTTAGAAGATTGGTCCATGGAGGCAGGTAAAGTCAAGAGAAACTGGGCTTGAATTTTTAAAAAGCACTCTAGTACTAATCATTTTAAAAAAGACCAGCCCAAAATTAACAAAAATCAAGGCAAAAAACTTTTATGCCGAAGAGATTATGAGGTTAGTGTATATACTTTTGGCTTTAAGCTCTCTCTTATTATTCTTTTCCATATTTAAAACACAATAGCAAGATCCTATAAGCTGGATACGGTTTTCAAAGAAAAAACTGAATTAACTTGAGGGAAATACTGTAAGGCAAATGTCAGTAGAAAGACTACTTGTAAATAAGTAAATATTTACTTGAAAAATAGTTAGTATGAAGTTAAGTATGATGGCCAAAGGCTACCCATTGAATCAAGGAGAAAGGAAAATGGAAAATACAGATTGATTTCTGATGTAATGTAATTTATTCTGTTCATGTCATGCATTATATAAATAAAAAACCACACCTTTAAATCATAGAATCACAAAATAGAGTTCAAAGAGCCCACAAGTTTCATTAAGACCAAATTCTGTCCCTGTTGGGACAACCCCAATGAAAGTCCATACTATACAGTATTCAACTCCAAAAGTAGTTGCTGTCTTAGCTTTTCACCAGCTAAGCTTTAAAAACATGCCTTTTCATTGTGAGAGACTCTAGTAGTGTACTTTTAGTAATTTGATAAAATGGTGTTTCTGCACAAGCTCAGAAGATGACCTGTGAGTATTCTTTCTTCTCTGCAGAGTGAGTTTCAGTCCCATGTCTGCTGCTCTTCTCTCTGTATCCTCACCAGCCAGCGCAGAGCATTAGGTAATCTACTGCAGCAGTTCCCTAGTAGCAGATATCTCCCCTTTGAAAGAAGAGAGTTTGACATTTAGTATCGCTATTGGTGGCAAATGCTTCTCTGTCTTAGTCTAGTTAAGGACTGGCTTTTGCTTGGGTTAGTTTATTTTATCACAATTGAAGCCTAAAAACAAGAGTCTCTAATTCCAGAAGACCTTCCAGAGGAAGCCAACTGAGACAGTGCAGTTAGACCTTGTGCAGAAGATAATGCTCTAATTGAAACTGTATTACAGCTATATTGTGTGGTTAATTAACTGTGACCCATCTTAATTTTTTCCAATCCACCTGGCAGTAACGAAATGCTGGCTTCTGGAATTCTTTGACATTTTCATTAAAATATATACGGAAGTTGAAGTACAGATTTCTCTGTGACAAATGTTGTTTATGTTTTGTTTTTATGTTGTATATTTGTATATGTTATATGTCAAAATACACGGTTTCAGTATTCCAAGGTAGTAGCATTTCTGTAATGTAAAAAACCTGTGATCTATTCTAGAAAAAGCAATCCTAGTTATTTACTATGACTCTGACTGTACATTAACTTCACTTAATGTATGCTGTCTAGAAATATATGACAGCATTGCTTTGCCTTTTAAAAAGTTCTGCTGAAAGGCTACAGATTCCAAGCTCTCTGAATTGAAAAGGAAAATCGCCAGAGTTTTGCATCTGGGTCCTTGTATGACTCTTTACCAAAATGCTGTTTCAAACAATACCACAAGACAATAACTTAATTATTCCAAACAATAAAACTCCCTATAAAAATAGCTTTTTCTAAAACTTCAAGAAACCGCAGTTTATTTTTAGTTTGGCCCTGTGTATTATGTTTTAGCCTTTAATAATTTTATTAATTTAACAGGAGCTCAACCTACATAGTAGCCCTAGGCAGCCCTGCATGACCAGTTAGTTAGTTGGACCAGATGACCTTCAGAGGGTATCTTCTGACCTCAGCCATTCTTTAATTCTGCAGTACATATGAATGGTTTAAAAGTCATTGAGTCAATATAGGAGCAGTATCATGTTCTTGTCTTACCTTGATTTCTTTGATTTTAATTCTCTACTTTCATAATTAGAATGATTGTTAGATGAGCCTATTACTTATTCTCTCTTTTGCAGCCCCTTTTACTTGCCTCTGTTGGAATAATATACTTGCAGTGAGGCAGCTCCTTCAGTGCTAGATGTTGTTTTCCTTTGACAAAATACTCAGTGGATAAATGGTTTAGTTTTTAGAAATATTTTAAAAGTGAAAGTGTTCACCTACCTGCTTACTTTAATGAACAGCTGCATCTCTGAATACTTTGCATCTCAGTCTTGTTGCAAAGCTTGAAAGAACATACAAAAATGCATATCATTCATCATTTTAATACAATAATAGGACTGTAATGAGAATAAAATACATAGCATGTTTGTTTACATCAGAACTGTGTAGGAAAATGACTAGGGGTAAATCAGATAGAACTAAGTTATACTCACACTCTAACAGAAATTATAGCTGTATGAAAATTATAGGGTGAAATGCAATTGCCACCCTCCAGATGGTATATGGTCAGCATGCCCAACTACAATGCCACCTGCAGTACATCCAGTCAGCGTACCACACACAATATATCCTAAGGGGGACAAAACAGAGAGTGGAATGGAGTGGAGACACCATGACCAGTCTCTGTCAAAACCTTTGCAGAGGAGGGAACTCAGTGGTATCTTGTAGCTGATAAGGTGCATAGCAGCTGTTCAACCAAAGAAGAAACATCTCTTGCTCTTGAGCCAGCAGCTGTGGGAAGATCACAAATGTGCACCTTCATCTCAAAGGTTATCTCAGATGTACTGCTGATGTTACCCACCTCCAAGGTATGACCACACACCACTGAAGATGATGTATAGCTAGATTCATTCAATCTCCATCTAAACATAAAAATAGTGTAAAAATAAGTTAAAAATAGAGAGAAGTTAGAGAAGAATCCATAGTAACTCCTGGGATCAGTTAATGGTCTGTACCTATCTCCTCTCCCACAGGGATGGCTGGGGGGTATGAGCTGTACTCTATATGTTTTGATTGATTATCCCAAACCAGTTTTTGTTAGGGATTAGAGTTTATCTGTATATTGTTTTGAATATGTTTTTAGCAGCCAGATACGATCACTGGCAATCTTAAAACCTTAACCTGTCAGAATTTTCTAATATATTAATAAAGAGTGTCACTCCATAAAGTGTTAATTGTGAGCCCTTCAAGGTTTTTAACAGTTGCTGGCAGGAGTAAGTCTCCACTTGCCTATAGAGACACAGAATGGAGTCTCTTGCTGTTGGCATGGTTCCCTGAATCCTTCCTTTTGCTGACAGATCAATTTAAGGTGTGGAAATCCAGGAGAGGGGCCTTCTGTTTGCACATGGCCCTGAACAAGTCAGCTGAACCACCCTTCAATCCAACAGGACTGCTCAGAGAAGGATCCCCATAAAAGGATGTTGCCTAGTTGGGCATGCAAGTCTCAGCTTTTCTCTGTCACTGACAGACTAATCAAACACAAATGACTTGAGAAAGTCTCTACTTCCACATGGCAGAGGTGTTATAAATAAGGACAGACAAAGAAATAATTTCCGTCTATTTCAATTGTCCTCAAGCTGTGACAAGAAAAATTCTGGATGAAGGAAGAAACAACAAACAAAAACAGAAACAGAAAGGAAAAAAGGAACCCCAGCAAATATCAAGTTTCAAAATTGGAACCCCTCTCATTAATATTGGAAAATTGGGGCAACAACAATTTATAAAAACTAGTTCTTATTTATTAACTATTTAACTAGTTCTTTCCTTATTTATTGTAAGGAAAGGAAATATTTGGTGCTTTTGAAGGAATCCCACAAAGACATTCTTCTTTCTAGAATGCTACTTTATGGTTAGCATTACTAGTTTCGGTTACTAGGTTTTTATAAAAGAACAGTGGACAAAAATATTGGTAATACCTCCAAATACAAAGGAGCTCAACATTGAAAACAGAACTATGCACATATCAAACAAATCAACACCGCACAGGAGGTCCCTAACAATGAATGAGCTGGCTTGCCTAGTGTCATGTCCCTCTCAGTATCTTACACTGTATATCTGAAGGTTTTATTCTCAAAGTGGCATAACTTAATGATTCATCATCTGGAAAAGGTTTTCCCCAGCTTATAATGAATTCCTTTTTTGCTTTACTCTAATTGTAGCCGTTGGCTTCAGAGACGGAGCACTTAAGGTCTCATTAAACTCCAAAGCAAGAAAATCTTGCTAGCTGTATTAGCTTTAATATTATGAGGTTAATTATTTAACATGGGTCACTTGAAAAGTGCCAACATACATGACACTAAGAAGTATTTTTTACTATTCACTTTTCTATATTATAGGCAAGAAAGAAACTTTAAAATTTTATTTCAAGTAAATGAATGCCAAACTAAAGAATTTGTGAAAGACTTTTTGTATAATGAAAAAAATTCAAAGAAGGAGAAATTAACAAAATCTATTTTCTGTCAATCATTAAAGTACTGAACCAGATATGACATTTTTGTAAATGTAAATCTTAAGTCAAACCTCAACAGTTGCTAATGAAATCATCTCATTTCTAACTTAATTGCCTGACCACACCATTGAGTTATCTGCTGTATTTGCTATTTATACTTTGTAGTCTTTTAGATAGCTCATACTAAAATGCCCAAGATGAACAACAAATTCAGAAATACAGAACTTTGCACAATAGGAAAGCAGGCATGAAAAAATATCAAGAGGCAGAAATTTCTTGCTTTTTGGGAATGGAGGACAGTCTTGTACACTGCAGGAATACTGAGCATTTTCCAAAGTACTAACTGGGCAAAGTGCACAGGTGAATGTCCCCATTATTTAAAAAATCTTATATGAATAAGTGCAGACAAGGAAGAGTCTGCTCATTCTAAGACTTGTGTACATCATGCATTTGGAAGCAGCATTTTGATGGTTTCAAAATTTGCATTTAAACAAGTTAAATAATGCTATTCCTACTACCAAACAAAGGCTGTAGTATTCAGTTTGGACTGATCAGGTCACCCTAGACAAGACCTGTCAAGTCATAAATGGAATAGTCTGAAATTCCATTAAAAGTTCAAGACTTAATCACAAATATCTGTGAACACATACAGTTTTCTGCTCCATATTTTGAATAAACCAAATGGATATCAAGAAATAAAGAAAGATAACACTTAAGAATTACCTAATTAAATTATTTGTCAATATTTTTAATACTGTTTTAAGGATTTTCTCAGTACAATGCAAACATAAACCAAGCCTGATCTATGTTGAATTACTATAATAATAAAAAAAACCTAAAAACCAAAAATCCGTTTAAAAAAACAGTCACAAGATAACCACAAAGAAAGAAGTGACATTCACCACTACAAGAACTTCAAAGTTGAGAAAATATTTAAAATTCTCTTTGTTTGATGCAAAATCTGCAAGACAATGCCTCTTCACTGATTTAATGCTGCATGCATGTGAGAGGAAATACTGACATTAATATTGACACTATCTAGATGACTCTAGTGCCATGTTGTTAGAAAAATAAAAAAATTTAAATACTAATATTTTCTTCCCTTTCCAATATATTTTAAATTAAGTCTTGCTTCCCTACTTCTTTTCTTCCCTTAAGCTATCTTCTACTGCTTAGCTGTTAGGTGAAAGTCTGGTTTTGCTTTTTAAGACTCCCCAGATTCCTGACTAGATCATCCTTCCCACCTCTTGGTTGTGCTCCTCACAAATGTACAGTGAGGATAGTGTGTGAAATTCTCCATTCCTGTAAGCACCTTGCATTTCTCTGCTTTGTCTCCTTCTTAACTTCCAGTCATAAAGTTTTCCAGACACCTGTGTGTATCCTAAGTGTCTCCACCAGAATTGTGACCTTATAATTTGCAGAATTTTTTACATATTTCAAAATTTTTATTTGGTGAAACTTTACCCAGGGTCATATACACCATTAGGCATATCAGTACAAAATTCAGATAAGTCAGTAAAAGTTCACGTTTTTCATTGCAATTTAATCCCTGTGACTTGATAGAAAATATTCAGTAGTGTCTTTAATTTCTTCTTTTTACACTTATTTCTCCATCTCTTAGCTACTTGCATGTATCCTTTTGTTCCTGAAAACTTGGAATGTTCTCCCTCAGATGCCCTAAATCCTCAATTACTTTAAAAAATCCATTGCCTATCAAAAGTACTGACCAATTGTACTTTCAAAATTTAATCTAGGATACTACATTCCTGTAAAGCTATAATGAATGTCTAACTTTTCTGATTAATATATTATTAAGTGAAGAGTTAGGAAAAAAATTTAGGAACAGGAATAGCATGCTTCAGAGCAACTGTATTCTAGAAAAGGAGCAAGATACTGCTAAATACCTGACACCTTCCACTTTTTATCCTAACTTTCTTTTTATTTTCCTTATCTATATGCTAAAATTAATTCAGAAACCTGAGGCATATTGAAAATTATTAAAAATTTCCTGCTTCAGTTTGCTGTATTATTTTCTATGTTTGTTTTTTTTCTCATCATTCAGAATAAACGAAAATATTTAATGTGAAAATATAACATTTTTAAAAGTGATATTTTTATTCTACTTATAAACCCTATTTATTAATCAGAATATGAGATACTTTCCTAAGTGGGCTTGATAGATACTTGCATTGACAAAACTTTCAAAATTTTAAGAAATTTGTTTTGAATGACCACTTCTAAGAATTACTTGTGTATTAAAATATCTTCTTGCAGCATCTTGTGAAAATGGAAATTTGGTCAAAACATACATAATATTTTAAAAGCAAACCTGATGTGATACCACAGATAACTTTTTTTCTTCTCAAAGTGGAAGAGTACATGAGATTTGACTGTGGTATTACACATCCAACCTCTGAGTTTTGTTACTTCCCAATAAGCCATTGCATTTAGAGATTCCAATATGTCCTATTATGTGTGAAGCAGAGAGTGGAATATGTAAATTGATAAAGAGATTTGAGACAAGATCATTGCATGTTGCCTCTAAGCCTTCTGTCAAAATCAGTATCGCAGAGTTTCAAATAAAGCAGTGGAATAGCTGATTCCCTGAATTAAAACATAGGTTTGATTAAGTTGCTAATTTTATAGGAGCACATTTTAGATCCAACAATAAAATGTAGATACAGCTCTTTAAATGGGTTCGAAACTCATCTTGCCAGATCATTCCTTCAGTCTGTTGAAATCCACACTTCATTGCAAATGGGTTTGTCTTTGGGTAAGGTCTTTCTATTCAGCTTTTCCACCATTTTCTGAGGAAAATGAACAATTTTCTTTGGGTGTACATCAATTGTGGGTTTTTTCAGTGGCAGGTTTCTATATTATGTAAACATATATGTGAATGTATTTCTTTGGAAGACTTAATGGATAAATTTATTCCCAGTGAGTGACATTTCTTTGTTTTATATTTTAAAGATATGTAGAGCTCACTGAAAGCAGAGTCAAAAACAGTGTATATGGAAACCTGTGTTTATATTTAAAAAATCATATAGAAGTCAAGACAGCTGTCACAAATAAAGACAATTCTTTATAAAACTTCTATTTGAAAAGGGCCAGACAAAGGACACTTTGTTTATAATTTATTTACTATTTTGTAAATTATGTCTGATGGAGAGTAGTAAAATATTTGCTTACTCGTTTGGTCTGTGATGTAGAAAGTTGTGTAACCACTGAGCTCTATCAGAGCCTGATATCACTTTCCCTGTAGTATGATATAGAAAATGACATCTTAATATCTGGACAAAAGAAATCAAGTACAAGCCTCTTAAGTAAGCACTTAGGATAATTAAGACTATTTCATATAGGGTTTTCTGTCAAGCATGCATGAACCTCCAGCTCCCATGCAATCTACATTTTCAGTGGTCCTATGTTTGGTTTTACTGCATGCAGCATATTTCCTATGGTTCTCAATAGGTCCAGTGCTTGCAAGATGCCCCTTAGGAGGTGTGGGTCAGGGATGAGCCAAATGATCTAATGTAACTTTCTAAATACATGCATAGCCTTTGTGAGAGAAGTCTTAGCCAAACAGAGGTTCTGACTGATTTTAATTCCTTGGAACTCCTGTTATACTCTGAGCCTAGAAAAATACTTTCCCTATGAAATGTCATTTTTAAGTGTTTTGGTGCTTTGCACTCTAAAGCATTTACAAATGTTTCTCCTACTAACTCTATTTGTGCTCATTCAAAACACCAACATCTCTGCTTCTGTCAACTCCAGTAGAACATTGAAGCAATAACTAGCAAAATCTCTGCATTACCTTACTCTTTTAGCAAGAGAGCATTAACCTATAAAAAAAAGGAAATTCTGTTGTGAAATTCTTCATTCTGTTGTCTTGGGCTTACTCAGATTCGCTCTAGCTGACACAGATCATAAAGTGAAATTCATGACACACTGATAAACACCATAATTGGATGCTATGCTTTTTATCAAGATATGTTATATTTATTTATGCATTTAATCATTTAAACTACTGAAAAAATAAGTAGAAAAATGCTATTGATGAAGTGGACCAAGACAGTGAAGTTAATGTGGACTCAAACTTTCCATATGGAAGTGTATTTCCTGGTTTTATTTCAAAGTCCACAACATTAATACACACACAGCTCCTCTTTCATTTCATTTTTGATACACCAACCACTTAATACTCATCTTTTTTTCTACATGAAACATTGTGAAAATAAGAGAATTCAACATTTCTGATGAGCAAACAAAATCCTGCAATAACCTCCAAACACTGCACAAAGTCTGCATAGTCTAGACTGAAAATTTAACAGCATTTCTGTAAAGATATTCCAAATAGATGCTCATCAATACAAATATAAGCATGATACAAAGTATCAATTTGAAATCCATTAAGAGCAATATATTTAATGTATCTTTGTCATAAAGTTTTAGTGGGTCACAAGATGTGTACCAGTTACTGGCTACCAAGCAGACTAACTAAAGAACTGTAGTAAAGTAAGTCACAATTTAATAGCTTTACTGATGAGTAAAACCATGCATACTTTTAATACTGAAAAAAGGTGAAATTTTCAATAGGACTCTTTCTTTCTTAAGAATTTTAAATTGAAAATTATTTAAGCAATTAAATCCAATGATTTCTCTATTAGAATTCAGTTCCTAAATAATTTTTGAAAATAGTATCTAGGTCCTATTCCTGCAATTTTAGTGCAAATAAAGATAAGCATAAAATGTAACAAAAGTGAACAAAAAGAAACAAAAAGGGGATTTCATATTTAAATTACAAAAACAAAGAGAAACTTTTCAGAAATGCCTCATTACTAGTTCAGTGTTCAGTGGCTATTTTTCTAAAACACTCTGTGAAACTACAGAATAGGAATCATGAATTCAAAACATGTTTTGAATGAGAATATGGAAATTGGGTTTGAGCTACCTGGCATGGATTTTCCACTACTTTTACCTTGAACCTACTACAGAAATGGCAAATACACTTTATGAAAGTTTGTCACATCATCATATCTTTCACTTTTCCTTGAAATAGTTAAAGCTACCGCAAGTTAGCAATGCTTTTATTGTTTCTGTTCACCTTTCTCTGAGCCAAGAGTGACAGCCCATTGTCCTTAAGAAGAGTCCAGGCCTGATTCCTGACTAGGCTTTAAAGCAGAGATATTGCTGTGCAAGAACTCAAGTATTACCTATACCAAGCTGCAATCTTTAGCTTGTAAAGATAAAAAATAAGAGCCATATTACTTGAAATGTACCATATGTCACAGATGTATGAATTATCAAGCATGATCTGTTAAATCTGAAGAAATGTAAAGCTGTGAGAAACAGAAATGAGAAGAAAGGCTTTAAAATGTCTTACCTGACAAAATAATGTTTCAGAGAAAGGTGAAGTAGTGAAATCACTTTGAGTCCTCCAGAGAAACAACAATGATCAATTTACTCTGATTTAAAAAAGCATTATCCAACAAAGATTTTTTCTTTCAAATTACCATTATAAAGGAGCTAGATAGGTTTTCAGGCCTCTTCTCTTTTTCTTTTCAAAGAAAAGTCCAGCTAGGCTTTTCTTTCTGTAATGACTGCAATTAAATGCAATGTTTCAAAACACTCATGCTATTGCTAGAATTAGCAATTGAAGAAATGGTAAGTGTAATAATCATCATTAATTAAAAATAAAACAAAATGAGGTCTCTAATGAAAAAAATGAGAAAGAGTTTAAATCAAGGAATGGATGAGGGGAAAGAAAAGGCAAAACCCCCACAAATACTAAAATATGTTTACATTTTTAATATAAGTACTGATGATAATTTTTAGTCAAATAGTGGTAGCCAGTAAAACTTGATATGGAATGCTAGCCATTTATACTTTGAGTTTGTTAACACAAAAGTTATGGTTGTGATATACCATTAAAAAATTTAAGGGACAACGAGAAAAAGGCAATAGGGTAATCATACACTAGATGAAACATTAGGTACACAGGAAACTAATAATGATGATTCTGAATAATACAATTATACTTTGTTTTGCAAGTTTCTATTTCTGTTTTCTGAGACATGTTTGCAGGCAAGAACTCGAAGAACCCCTAAGCCTTTCCTTCTTCCTCTTATTCAGTCAACCATGGGGTATGTACTATTTTGATGAAATATTTGCACTAAACAGAATGTAAGTACAAAACATGCAGTGATGAATAGCACTGTCTTTCTTGCAATTTCTTTTTTTTACATCAGGAAATTCTAAACACACTTCCCCCTATGCTATCAAATCACAGAATAACTGGATTAATTTGGAGTTGCAGCAATATCAGAGCAGTCACTAATTTTGCACAGAAAATAAATAAATAAATCCCACAAAGGCTTGACACTTTTCCAGCTCCTGAAATAATGTATTATTAAAAACAAATTATGGTGTGTCAAACTGCATCATATTATGATGTGATGTGGATGTAAAGCAGACATAAATCCTAGACTTTAGGAAATAAATTTATGATGTGCTGTGTAGCTTCATGTCATGAAATGAAGTCACAAAATTATTTTTGAGTGTATTACTGGAAGCAGCTTTATTTCCCTCCAGTATCATTTAAATTCTCAGCTGAGCAAAACTTATTCAGGAAAGGATTCTGATTCTGAATGAGGAAAAATCAGAAATATTATTTTCCCTGTCCTTATCTTCCAAAGTTGATGTTTTGTTTTTTGATTTTGTTTTGCATTGTTTTTTGGTTTTTTTTTTTGGTTTTTTTTTTCTTTATCTAGACTTACCAGAATTTTGAACTTCACTGGTTTGGCTGAACTTGGCAACAAATCTGACACCAGCAGACTGCCTTTCATCAGCTTCAGTTGTACTGAATTTGAATCAGTCATGAATATGACAGAAAAATATATTTAAACTGTAAAGGGAAATCTTCTGACACATTCTGCATTGCAGCTGCTTCCTGGCCTAGTATTTGCCCATACTACAATAGTGTCAGGAAAGCTTTGCAGCCCTGAACAAAGGTTCCCCACTTGAAGACCATTCTGAGGGATAACTCAGACAGACTAGTTAACCAGCACCAACACTGCTCACTGAGTGTGAGCATCACTCATATCCCTCTGTTTTCTCTGACAAACAATTATTTGGGTATTTGATCATTTTCAAGGAAGATAATTCAAAAGAGCTTTGGCCAAGTGTGTCCCTAGCCTGTGATACCTAAGTTAATGTTTGAAATGTTTTAATGTTTAAAAGTCTCCCTTAATGACACAGATTTTAGGTTAATGCCTTTGTGTAATCTGCTATTATACTAAAACTGTTTGATCTTTAGAGAAGGAATTCTCTTTTGCATCATATTTGAATGTTTTAGCTAGAATATCTGCCCCTGCTCAGAAAAGGACCATGCAAAATGGTTTGGGATTCTGGGAGTGACCAGTACAGAACCCTTAGGTGACAGCTGAGGAAAAGTCAGAAAAAGCACACAGTCATACTTCTCCAAATGGTTAACCTTATTTAGCCTTTTATAACAGAGCCATTTCCCATTTTTCTACATGGAGAGTGTCAACAAGGAATACCTCTTTAAAATTCTCAGGATAGATTTGATTGCTGCTCAGAAAATATGATTCTAAACAGTGGATATCAACAAATTACTGTGAGCTAACAAAGTTGTATCTCCAATTTAAGGGCTTCCTTACTATCCTTCTAGTGATCTGGAATCATGCGTTTATCCTAATGCATTTAAGGCATAGCAAATATAGCATATATCATACATGGCATGTTTTAAATATTATTATTATCATTATTAGCTAGCTGACAAATAATTAGGTAGCTACAAGAACTATTTTACAGGCTTCTTGAATCACAATATATATATGTGTCCTGGTTTCAGACAAGGACAGCGCTGATTTTCTGCAGTGGCCATGGAAGGGCCCAGGCTGGAGTTGTATGGCCAAGACCCTAATGTTATTCTGTGTTATCTTAAATCAGTGCCAGGAGAGTCACAGGCGAGTCACAGGGGAGACAGACTCTTGCACTTCCCAGAAGACCATTGATTTTCTGGGCAGGAGAAAGTGTGGTGTGGTGGGACAGTTGGTCAGTCAGTATTTTGTCATGGTTCCTCTATGTAAATAGTTTCTTTGTTGATAATATTGTTGCTGTTACTGTTTGTTTTCCTTATCTCATTGCTGCTTCCCATAAATCATTCTTATCGCTGCCCATGGTCTTGCCTTGTGTGCCTCTAATACTCCTCTCCAGCCACCTGTGAGCAGAAGATGGGAGAGGGGAAGCAAGTGAGGTGAGTGTCAGGGAGGAAATTGAGGAATACCGTTCCTAAATTACGAAAGCCTTAACTAGTGTCAAATCTGGAGCATGAAGGTTTGAAATAGTAACAGAGCTGCCCTTATGGGAGTGGAAACAAGCTTGGTCTAAGCATTTGTGTGTTATGTGTGGAGCCCCTGGTCACAATATTCTTTGACTGTTCCTGTGGGTGTGGTACCTAACACATACGTTCTTCTGTATGCTCCTGTTTTTCAGTGGGAGAGAGCTCAGGATTACTTTGTTGCTGTACTATGTGATACCAGTTTATGACATTATAACATCAAGGGCTGTAAGAGTCATTTGGGATGTGTATTCAGTGTCATTCTCTTGCCCTGGACTTGAGTGATACATCTTGGAATTCATTAATAATCATACTGTGATTTCAGCTGCCAGTCAGGTGAGCTTGCAGTGATCTGTCTGCTCTGATGCTGGGCTGTCATGTCCCACAGTATGAAACTAGATGGTAGTAAAGCAAAGCAACTGTGATCCCTGTCCCAGGATTTAGGCATTGACAAGGGGATCACAATGAGTATAGAAAGTCAGCTCCTGCAGGCAGCTCCTGTCAAGTGTGAGGGAAAGATGTTCTCTAAAGGATGAGCTAGTAGTGCACCCAGATAGAACATTATGAAGATAGAACATTATGAAGAAAGGTGTCAGGTACCTGAGAGAATTACCTAAGATGCAGGAAATCTATAGGGATTTACATAACAAGCAGTACCCTGTAGATCCAGATGAGGTCCCTTGTGCACAGTTCGTACAGTGGAGTTTGTATGGAGCATGCTATTGTCATGTATGTACTCATTGGCATTGATGTCAATGAAACAAGGAGTAGAAACTGCTTCATGTGACTCTCCACTTCTAGCCACCAGGGTAGTTAACACCTGAGGCTGTACTAATTGAGATGGCCCCGCCCAGTCAAAACCTCCTTGTCCTGTAGAAGGGGATAAAGTCTCATAGTGCATATGGGAAATAGCCCTGCCTCAAGCAAACAGATGCCCATCTGTGGAATTGTTTTGGCTCAAGGTTCTGGGTGTGCTTGGTGAGTAAAGCAGAGGGACCAGGAAACCCAATGTACCCCTCAAGGAGATTTGATTTTGGGCTGAGAAGAGTCTGTAATGTTGAATTGTCTAATATTTGTTGCTTAATGACAGTATATGCCAGAACTACCATGGACAACGAGAATGGACTGCTCCAGATACGCCAGTTGGTGATGCCGACTGCAACCACCTGACTGCTCACCAGCTCTCTCTCCTGCCCTGGAAGATGGTAAGGCAGATAGAATCCACAGTCATGGACTAAACAAACTCAACAAATAACTTGGAGGAACAGCCACTGACTATGAAAATGATACCTGTGCTTTTGTATATATGTATATGATTGGAAGGTACAGGATCTGGGTGTGATGTAGACAGCATAGAATAAAGAGTGGATAATGTCCTGGTTTCGGACAACAGGGTTAATTTTTCACAGTAGCCCAGAGGGACTGGAACCTGGAAGATGCATGGGCATGGCCAAGCACCTGATTCTTATTTGATACCATCTTATGTCATTGCCAGGGCAGGAGAAAGGGACTCTCTCACTTTTGAGAAGGGAATCCTTTTTCCAGGTTTGAGAAAGTGTGGTGTGATGGGACAGTCATATTTTATCATGGCTTTCCTGTGTCAACCATTTATTTGTCTTACACCTTTTGTTAGTAATATTCTTGCTTTTACTGTTGGTTTTCTTATCTCATTGCTATTTCCAGTAAGTTGCTCTTATCTCAGCCTGTGACCTTTGCCTTTGATGTCTCCAATTCTCCTCTCCAGCCACCTGTAGGGGAAGGAGGAGGGTGAGGAGAAGCACATGAGTTGCATGTGGTTTTGGAGTCTCAGTGAGGGGAGCACTAATTTAGGAAGTACCATTCCTAAACCATGACAACTTAGCTGTATATGTACCTTCTTATTTGCATTCATATTCAGTAGTCTGACCTTTAAATTGAAATATGCATTCATATTTTGAAATAGCTTGATTTTAGAATAGCATGTATTCCATGAAAATATTAAGGATGAGTGCCTCCTCATGCTTTAATTAACATTAGGTTAACCTGCAAAGTAGTGAAATGTCAATTTCCACTGACTACGTGAGAGATAAGCTAGACCCTTAGGCAGGAAATATGTGCTGGCCAATAGACTATAGATTAAATAAAAAGGTCAGTTGTATCATTCTGAAGAGATCCAAGTGCACATCAATTGTGGCATGTTTACTGGCTGCTGCCATGTGAGCAGTTGGGATAGTGTAAGCCCAAAGTCAAGCAACAATAGACTTTAGAATACATATTAACAGAAATATTCAGCATGAGACAAGACTAATAAAAAATTGCTTATCTCCATTCCACCATTTGTATCAGAAATACGTGTTGCACAATCTATTTTCTAAAGCTATCAATAAAAAAAAAATAAATTGTTCTTAAAATTATGTATTAATTTAACATGGAAAGATCTCATAGCATGTTTATAATGTAATGCACGACTAGCATAACAATAGTACTGTTAAAGATCTAATTGGTACAAGTATTGAGCATATGACAGTGCACTCTGTTGGTGGCATGCCATGAGAACTGCTGATGAAGTCATTCCTTCAGTGAACTGTGAAATAAAACCCTCTGTCTGAGTTACTGTCTCATGTGAATGAAATTGACAGCATAATTCTAGAGTCTATTTTAGCCTCTGTTTGGTCAATTAAAAATAAGAATAAAAAGAAAAGGAAATATAAGCTAGCAGCAGGCTGTCAAGCAATCTACTGCCACTAAACAGGCAAGAGCAGTGTTTAGACTTCCCCTTGGAAGAAATGCTATAACAGGGGGTTTTTTTAAGTCTTCAACACATTGCACTTTTAAGCTCCAATAAAAGGAACAGAAAAGAATATTTTAGTTATTTAGAAATTCTCTGCAAGCATTGTGTAAGGCCTAAAATTAGTAATTCTTTTCCTGTGCTGACTTCCACAAAAAAAAAATACATTTAAAGTAGTTGCTCACTGGGAGAGACAAGCTGTAATTGCTAGTGACCCAATAACAGAGGAAGAAAAGACTGTGCACCAAAGATGTGCATGGTATTTTCTAAAAATTATTAATGAAGATCTTATGATGTAATCTGTTTGCAAAAGAGACAGATATTTTTGCCTTCCTCAAAAGGGTTAAGAGTTTGTCATTACCTTTTGGGTCATAGATCACGCTTGGAGTGCCTAAGCTTAAAGACACACTTCATTGAACTCCATCTAGCAAGCTTCATGCTTATGAAGGTGTTCCTCTTGATTGCTTTTCATCTGGGCCACGGAGTAATTTGTTTGGAGGGTGGCATTGATTAAGTGCAGGAGAGCCATGGTTTACTGTGACAGCTGCTAGGCCTCTGTCAACAAATCAATGGGGCTTTTTCACTTTTTCTTCTGTGCCATTTTTTTCCCCTGATATTCTTAGCTCTCCTGTTAGTATCCTGCTGTTACTGGAGATTAAAAACATGTTTATGCCTGTCCTATGATTTTCTGATTTTTCAATCACATAAAATGGATGGCAAAAAGGGCTCTGCTGTTGGATCTGAGTATCCTCTGTAGGATACAGTGAATACATGGGAGTAAGGAGTGTACAATACCACAATATGTGTTCTAAAAGGAAGTTGTTCTTTTGTACATAGGTTAACGCATAATTATCAGTGGTGTACATGTAAATAGTACTGCATTGTTCTGTTGTACTAACTAGTGGTGGTTTTGAGCTGTGAAACTTGGCTTTGATGAAATTATGTGGAGGAAAGCTTTCTACTGTTTCATTCTAAAACACTTAAAAACCAGCAGTTTGTATTTCTGGTCACAAAGTATAGGTTTTGAAATGAACTTTAAATAACAAGAAAGTGACAAATAGCCTTTTTTTCATTAAAGTAATTTCAAAAATTAATATTTTATGATCCATATTTTTTATTTTATATATTTATTTCATCTTAAACATCTCATCATAAATTTTCCACAACCATGTGGTTTTATTCATTTTTCCAATCTATTTTTTTCCCGATTATTTTTAGGAACAGTGGAAATTTTTCATTTAAGATTCTTACTTTTATTCAAATTTACTTTCAAAACCTAATTAAGGATTCTATTTCTAGAAAAGTAATTAAAAGTTTTTTCTTATATGTGGCAGATATATAGCAGAAAATGTTATCCACTTGCTGTCCAAGGCCATTTTGGATAAGGCCTTGAGCAGCCTGATCTGTGATTCATTCATTTTATGTGCTTAATTAAGTGTTAATTTGTTGTTCCATAGTTAAACACACATATTTTTATTAAATTAAAATTTAAAAATTTAGAATAATGAAATTAAGCATATAAAAGATAAATCATTGGTCTGAGATTTTTTCAAATACCTAGTAGGAAAATGCTGTCTAGTGACCATAAGAGGAACTTTTTTGATTCAAAGAAATCTTAACATTAAAAATGTATACAGAAACAGAAATAAAATGCAAAGGAAAAAATGTATTGTCAAGTTGAAGTTACACTGCCAATAGTAAAGACAAAAGAACAGAAGCAGATAATTTTAGGGGGTTCTACAAAAACCATAAAACATAATTGTATTGACATTTCCCTTTTAAAATATGAATGCATGGACATAAAATCCTGATGACTCCAGTAGTTTAGATGAATCATACAGAGGAGTAAGTTGTTCTAGAGAAGCTGAGACAGGCAAAATACTTTCACATGTAGATGGTATAAAAGCCATCCTTGTGAAGCCCCAAACTGCCCATCCGATCAGCATTTTACTACTGCACAAGAACATAACTTTGTTATCAAAATGCTTAGGCAGAGCCACAGACTGAGAATCAACCCTGAGCAGTCCTATCCCATTCCCATCCCATTAGCTACTCACACGACCCCTAACACTAGAGCCATATCCCATATCACCGGCGGGTGGTCTCATGTTAGGTACAAGGGGATTCGCCCCCATCCACACTCAGGAATTGCTTATGATGCTGTATGGTAGGTTATTCATTAATCCGGAAGCAATCCTGGAATTATTGATAATGCTGTATGATAGGTTATTCATTAATCCAGAAGCAATCCTGGTGGATCCTTCTGTTTGAAGTTTGGTAAGCAGGGCAAACAATAAAGAGAGATAGGGATAAGGGAATTGACAAGCTAAGCATGATCAGAGCTAATAATGTCAAACTGACCCTAAGAGCCGTGCCAATGTCAAACTGACCCTAAGAGCCGTGCCAAGCCATGGGAACCAAGCCAAGTACACCGGGAATTGACCATATTAGGATAGGAGTTCAAAAGTTTAAAGAGGAAGACTCATCAGAAGACCCTTGCCCGCGATGAAGGACCGGAAGGACCACCAAGAATAATCCTCAAAATAGATGTCTCCGCCCACGCTCCGCCCACACCACGCCTCTTATGAATATGATGTAACCCTGCACCCAAGACTGTATAAAAGCTTGCTTCTGTCATGAGATAGCTAGAAATCCCTTTGTGATTTCTCCGACGCGTCGTAATAAAATACCTCCTGTCTATGCTGACTTACTTGAGTCTCTTAGGCAGTTATTCTCGCCTTTTGGGGCAAAATTCGGCATCACTTGGAATCCCTCATCTTCCAGTTGCAAAAGATAAATTGAAGTGAACACAAAAATGCACTGTTGCATATAAAAACTATTCCATTATAGTTATAAAATTTTGAAATATATTTATATATACATAAAATTTCCACTTAGGGAAAACATTGAGAATCTGAAATGGCAGGATTTTGTTACACAGAGAAGTGCTCAGAGAATGCTTGTGAATAAAGAGGACTGCAGCTCTTCTTTGCAAAAGATGGCTCAAAAGGCAAAACACGTATTTTGGAAATACAACAGAAAAGGCAGCAAAAATAATGGGATTTTGCAACCAACTTTTGTAAAATTTCCACTGAAATTTCTGGCAGTAGGCAGACCTTTTAAGTTATATGCATTGCAGAAAAGCAACTTCAGAATACAGCTTCCTTGTGTCCCAATAGCTTTTACATACTTGAAAGACTGGCAATGTTGACTATGTTTCAAGCATGTATTATACTGTTAAATAATTAAAAGTAAGCAGTGGTGGTGGGAGGCGGAGAGAAGAGAGGTTGTGGGATTTTGTTGGTTTCGGTTTAGTTTATTTGGTTGCTTTTTGTCTGTTTTTATAAAGTATTCCTTTAGACAGTAGCACACAATGTTACATCAGGCTGGTGCCAGTTCCCCAGGGCTCAATTTTAAGGTCAATGCTCTTAAATCCTAGAATCACAGAATAAGCTAAGTTGGAAGAGACTCACAAGGACCATTGAAGTCCAGCTCCCAGCTCAGTGCAGCACACAAGTCACACCATGTTCCCAAGAGCATTGTTCAAATGCTCTTTAATTCATTCGGGCTGGTGCTGTGACTGCTTTCCTGGGAAGCATGCTTTCATTAATGATCTGGACACAGGAATCACATATGCATTACTTGAGTTTACTGAAGGTGTTAAACTGGGAGGAGCTATGGACTCTCTAGAGGGTGGAGAGAGATCTGAGTAGGCTGAAGGGCTGGACAATCAATCAACAGCTCTATGGAATTAAAGAGCAGGATTCACTGCTTGGGATGGAGAAATCTTTATTTTACTTACAAATTGGGGTATGGAAGACTGGAGACCAGCCCCATGAAAGGAGTTCTGGGGTCTTTAGGGTTGATGGAAATTGTAAATGAGTGCACTCTCTGTCCTGGCAGCCAGGAGGGCCAACCCTGCCCTGGGTGCATCAGGCACAGCATCACAGCTGCACAGGGGAGGGGATTGTCCTGCCCTGCTCTGTGCTGGTGCAGCCCCACCTGGAGTCCTGTGTGTGGTTGTAGGCATCTCAATATAAGAAGGACAGCAGACTGTTAGGGAGAAGGATGACCAAGGACCCTCGGAGGAGGGTGACCAAAGTGGTGAAAGGCCTCAAGGGCAAGAATTCAGAGAATTGGATGATGTGACTTGGCTTGTTCAGCTTGGAGAAGGCTGAGAGATGGCCCTGTGGCAATCTACATTTTCCACTAGGGTTGTAGCCAAGGGGCAGCTGCTGATCTACTCTCTCTGGTGAGCAGCAATAGGACAAGGGGAAATGGAATTTGGCTACATGAGGGGAAATTCAGACTGGAGATTTGGAAAAGTCTCTTTACTGACAGGGGGACTGGTCACCATAACTGCCTGCTCAGGGAAGTGGCTGAGGCACCAAGCCTGCTGGAATTCAAGGAGTGTCTGGACAACACTCTCAGTCATACAGTTTGGTTTTAGGCAGTCTTTCAAGGAGCATGGAGTCAGACTTAATTGGTCCCTTCTCACTTGAGATATTTGATGATTCCATGATTCTGTGCAAGGAGTTCTGCTTGCAGTTTCTCTCTGATCCTCAGTCAGTTAGAAAAGAATTTAATGAAAACAAGTTTTTGAAACCACATCTATACCTCCACATTCTTCTTGCAAAACATTCAGCCTGTATGTGACTATCTATTATCTTCTCCTCTCATATGTGAAAGAATATATACTGTAAAAGAAATGTTCATCACTAAAATTTCAGGGCTTTGGAATTACATCCACTTCTGAATATTCATCAAAATACAACCACTCATATGCCCCAAAAGATTTTTATCCAATTTTCAGCATTTCAATGTGTTTTAAATTTACAAATTGGGATCCTGTTATTGCAGAGAGTTTTTTGAAGATAGTAAATAAACTTAAGTCTTATAATAATTTACAGAAATTTCCCAAATTGTTGAAATCCTATGAACAAACAAAAAATTCAAAGTTATCTCAGTGAACTTTTAATTCAGATACTTATTATTGAAATGCTAACATCAGATAATTTTTTTTATCATACATAAGAAAGGACAGGAAGGATCATAGATGTTGCCTGTATAACATCCTCTGAGAAATTGCTTTTGCTTTGAATTAAGTGAAGCTGTATGTGTGAGGCCTGGATGAACCTTCTGAGAATTCTCTGGCTATCAAGACCAAAACAAATTGTGGTCACTTTTTATGACATTTACACTCAATTATGTCTAGTATCAATGACAGAAACTTCAAACTAATAAGAAAATAAACAAACAACAAACAAACCTGGGAAAATAAAACAAAACAAAACAAAACCACCCCAAACCATATTAAAGTAGTTAAAAACCCCCAAAAATATGGAAGTGTACTTCTCTTTACACTTTGTCATCTTTGTGTAATGAATGTTAGACTATTCATAGATTCATGTATAAAGTATTTCCCATTATGAGCCCCTTTGGGAGTCCAGTTTGAGTCAAAAATAAAAAGAAATTATATTTACCTTGAAAATTATCTTAAACAATGATTGCCTCATCATTAGATTTTCATCTGAGATACAGATAAGGATGACTGGAAACTAAAAATTTACAACTTTTAAAGAATTTCTGACAATTTTAAAGATGTTTACGAACTTTTATGTTTGTACTGCTTATAAGCAAATTTCAGAGACAGATCAATTTTATGAAAGTATTTAGGTACAAAAAGTTATTAAAAATGCCAAGGCAAAAGATATCATAATTTCATTTCTTCTTGCTTTGAGATTTCAAAAAGGTTCTCCAGTTAGACCGCATGGAGCCAAGAAGGGACAGGAAAGTAGTTAATTAGAAATAAAAAAAACAGGTTTTATGCCTTTTATTTATGGGAGAGTAGGGATCTTTCAGCAAGGTGACAGTGCAGCTCAGGAAAATATAGGAAACAGAAAAGTTATTTTGACCGCCAAGGCTCCTCTGTCAATTTACGACATTCTTTCTCCCATTAAAGCTTCCAGTATTCCCAAGAAGCTAAACACTGCTGCTTGACACTGATGTTATGATGACTGAGAATGTACACAGTCTGTCAAACCATGGGCATGCTGTGCTGCCATTGCAAATTTACCTAAATTTCTCAGAGCTCAAACTAAATAGAGCAAAGCAAAAGCTGTAGTATGCCTGCTGTAGTGTGAGGGTGCTTCCCACTCCAGGAATTGAAAGTTTTCCCATCCCTGCTCTAGCTGCACTGCAACACCTTATAAAATGTCATTCTTTGCTTTATTTCTGTCAGGTTACTCATTTTATTTTCCTTGGTCAGAGTTTTTACAGCAAATAATTAAAAAGCTATGTTTAATCCAATAGCTGAGCTGCTTATGCAGAGTAACAATTCAAAACTGTCTTGTTCACAGCTCAGGTGATCACTGGACTAAAAAGAATAATGGAGCAATGCTATGGTTTTCTTGGTTTGGGTCCTCTAAGTGACTCCTGGATTCCCTTATGAGTATAGCTTGATAAAAATCACTTTAGAGTTGTGAACATGTCTTGCGGAAAAAAACTTACCTATTTAGGGTATTTTATCTTTTTTTCAACTTCATAGAAATTTCTTTCTGATCAATAATTGGAAAGGAATATTAGGAAGAATGAATTTTTATAAATCAATTAACATCATTTGGTCTAGTTTCATTCTAAGGAGAAACATATACCTTTTGTAGCCTGAGAACGGGATGAGAAATATTACAGAGTGCTTCTGTGTTCTACTGTCAGTTTTTAATTTTACAGTTCTTTTGGCAAAGGTGCAGTCAGGAGCAGTCATATATTTCCATAGATATTTATATATGTTTGCATAGATACCTATAAATATATAAATATATTTGTATGTATGTGTATATAAATATACACATACATACAAATATGTATGTGTCTTAGAATGTAAAAAGTAGTAATGAGAACTTTTCCCTTGCTGCAAAAAAAACTAGCATCAGGCAAACCAATAGCTCAGTGATTTACAATGACAGGTGAGTGCTTTTATTATTTACTTCTTTGAATGTAAGATAAAGCTAAATATAATTTTTCTGTCTCACCTTCTGCACTGAAGTGCAGAGCCCAGTCAGTCCAGAATGCTCTGGACCACCTTATACAAGTCTCTCTCCTTACTAATTGGAGTTGCTGCAGTAACAAACATATATTTAACACCTGTTAGGACTTTACCAAATTAAAGGGTAATAACAGAACTTCCATCAAATTTCAATGCTATTTCCACATGCAAAATATGATACTTGTGGCTTTCAGACTCTGTTCAATCTTGCTTTCCAGAAAGAAAAGAGCCTTACATAGAAATATGAACTGAAGAGAGAGTTATAAAAAATTTATTCTAAGGTCTTTGTTTCACCTGAGGCCATTTACTGAAAAAGGTAATATAGAGAAGAGAAATACTTCTAATCAAATATCTGATACCTTTTTTTCAGTTACAACATACTTCTGAGAACATCTTCACATCTTAATGAAACACAGATCTTAGTATTTCATTAGGCCTTTTAACCAAATTCTGCTTCACTTCTCGTTGCTCCTCCAAAAGGCCATGAGGTGACCCTTTAAGGTTAAAGTTTTCTGGGTACCAAATACCTTATGTCCACACCAGATTTGCTTGTAATTACACAAACTTCAAGAATACCTTGGAACAAATATGTGCTTTTTAAAGTTTTGTAGCACCAACACTGTCATAGTCATTATGTTTTATGGGGGATGATCTACAAGTATGACATCTAGAAAACAGATACTGACCCCCAATATCGAGGAGAAAGTAATTTAAATCAATTTAGCCTTTCTGGACCTTTAAATACCCATTGATAAATTAGAAAAGGTTATATAAATTCTGTTTTACTGTGTGATCATAGAAGATACCACTATAAATGTATAGATCATAAAGGACAGGTAATGCATAAAGCAATGAATTTTGTAAAAGTTTCATTTCAATGTTGTAAATATGGCAAATATAAGAAAAGATGTGACAGTATGTAAGCAGATCCTGACCTTAACATTTGTGATCCAAGTAAATTGTAAAATGGTGACTGAAAATTACAGAATCACCAAATCATGGAATTATCTAGGTTGGGAAACACCTTTGAGATCATTAAGTCCAACCTATGACTGAACACCATTTTATCAAGTAAACCATGTCACCAAGTGCCACATCCAGTCTCTTTTTTAAACACGTCCACTGACAGTGATTCCACCACCTCCCTGGGCAGCCGACTCCATTACCCAATCACTCTTTCAGTGAAGAATTTTTTAGTAAATGTCCAGCCTAAACTTCTCCTGACACAGCTCAAGCATGCGTCCTCTTGTCCTGTCACTGGTTCCCTGGGAGAAGAGACTGACCCCAGCCAGGCTGCACCCTGCTTTCAGGCAGTTCCAGAGAGTGATAAGCTCACCCCTGAGCCTCCTCCGCTCCAGGCTGAACAACCCCAGCTCCCTCAGCTGCTCATCACAGGATTTGTGTCCCAGAGTCACCACTAGCCTCGCTGCCCTTCTCTAGGCACTCAAGGTGCTCAATTGTGTGGAAGATATTGAAAATCAGTTAGCTATATCTACTCATGATCTGAGTTAAAGGCATCAGGTTTTACTATCTAGACCGTTTACTCGCTTTCTGATGTCTTTCTATGTGTTTACTTTCATGCATTCAGCTGGCATGTGTTTCAAAAGAAGTACAATTTCCTTTTCAGGCTATTAGATGTGTAAATGCAGAAAACACAGATGCACACAAGTCCTCAACAAATTCTTATCATATTTCTCCATTTTAACTAATGAAAATCTTTAAGGTGTAATGATAATGATTATGGAATAAGTATATACAGAGATTTTTACATTTTTTTTTTTAATTGTTGTTACATAAGAAAGAATGCCCAAGGATTCATCAGTGAGCTCACACAAAACAGAAGCAGTTGTGCTCTGCACGTTCCCAAGTTTTAAGATCTGTGTCTAAAGCAATTCAGCAGAACTGTGTTTTTCTTTTTATCTTACCTATAACATACTTCAATTCCGTTGATATTTTCTTTCTTCTTAAAAATTACTAGCTTTATTATAAGAGCCCTGAGACTAGTGTTTCTTTGCTTTTCACATAATTTAAACAAATTTATCATAGGAGTGTAGTAAAAGTGAAATACTCTATTTTGCATATTTTTATGCATATCATGCTCATACCCAAAAATGCATGTCTCCCACAAGTGCATTTAATGGTCCTCAGAATAAAAATGTAGTGAGATTAAACTTTAGACAAGTTAAAAAATGAGTCTGTCATGTAGCTGAAAGCTAAAATTGGAGACAATGTTTAGGCTAAGAATTAATTCCGTCTTTGAAATCCAGTTATCATGGGCTTTATCAAATAATAAATCTTAACCAGGTGTTACAAAATGCTATTCTTCCTCCGTTATGCTTTGTGATCACTTATATTTGTGAAAAAATGTATTTCCCAGTTCACTTAAATATTTATATATTATATTTCTGTATTTAGATGTTTTTGAAAATACTGTGTACTTAAATATATGTGACCTGTAAGGTGATTTAGTTTTTAATGGGTACTACAAGGTGATGTACCTGCATTGGGTGAACAAGGAGTCATTGACAGGCTGGGTGACATGATTATCAGGATCACCCACCATGTGGTAGCATTATGGATGTATTTGAGTGTAGGAAACCTTAATTCTATATCAACCAACTTATATTAGTAAAAAATTCATAAACTGACAGCCTCATTAATTTAATTATCAACATGATGGGTTTCAGTAAATCCACTAGGGACTTTATTATGTATAATTGTATGTTTGAGAGTTTTCTGTAATCCAGAACTCTAATGAAGCCAGAGGTTCAAAAAGCAGTCTTGCCCCAAGCACAGAAATTTGTTCTGACACTGTATCCCCGAAAGGGATCTGTTGCAAGACTCTGTAAAGCTATGAATATATTCTATCAGTAATTCCCTGAAAAAAACACAGAGGATAATCTGTATTTTGCACCAAGCAATACTGACAAACAAAATGCTTCCTCTTATTGCAGTTATTATTATATGCTTTTGGGGTTTCTTCAAACACATTACCAAGGTCAACAGTGTTATGGCCAAACTGAAGGGAGACCTGCTAAAGGCTCAATAGCAAGCAGCAAGGCAGTAGGGAGAAAATATAAAGTTCTGGAATCACTTGCGAGTTGCAAAATGTAAAAAAGTCAAAGTCCATTTACATTACAGTACTGTTGTCCTCATGCTTCACACACTAAAAGTTAAAAAATTTTGTCAAAGTAGTATTTGTCAGCTATTTCTTCTCTGTTACACAATCAATATAGAAACAAACATGACCTGTCCAAAATGAGTGTGACAGCTAGTATTTCCCAAAGCAGAATCAAGAGATAGATATGAAGATTTTAGGTGTACAGGCTTGTAGTAACATAACTGGGACATGAAATGGAAATTGAGCTCAGCAACATTATGACATTATGCTGGATGAATTATTTTTGAAATATTTATAAAATATGTTCAGAACCAATAGGCCTTTTTAATGGTGTTGAAAAATCTCCTATTTCGACTACATTACTTATTAATTTATTTCTCTGTTTATTTACTGAAGATCCTGGTTACAAAATAAATTTTAGTTTACGGAAATAGAGCTACTGACATGACTGTTTTCTCAGCCATTTCATTAAATTTCTTTTACCTATGAAAGATGTGTTTGTAGAGGTGCATGATACATTTACATGTAAAATATGTAAACTTTTTTCCTCAGTAAAATTGGAGGACAATAAGCTCCTGAATCACCTCACTGAGTCCTGACACATAGTTTTTTCCTACCACTTTTTTCATGGGTAATTTAGATCCAGTTTCAGGGAAATAATAGATTATATTAACAGGCTGAAATGGAAATACAAAGTTTATCCATAGTCTTTGTAATATTTTGACTACTTCAATTTCCAGGGATATTAGCAACCTGTGTTTTATTATAGAACAGAGATCAGATATCTTGTGTCAACAAATACAGATAGATCAAAGGCAAATATATTTTTAAAAGTTTAAAATTACCTCTTTACAATGAAAATCAATTTCCCCAAGGATTTCACTGTTGTCATTTTAATCTTTATAGCCATTTACACTTAAAGACATAGCACATCTAATTATGCCATTCTTGAGGGGTATTTGTTGTCTCATTCAATTGATTAGCACTTGTGAAAAACTGTGTTCAGTTTGTATCTCCATGGGCTACTTTTTCTCTGGAATATGTGATAAGCTGATGTGCAAATTTAGAAATCCTTGCACCATATTTTAAGGGAATAATAGCAGTAGTAGACATTTTTAACTTGCTTAGAAAATTATAAAAACAATTATTTATGTTCTGTACAATAAAATTAGAATAAATAATATTATCAATGCTTATAAAACTTCTTTACCTAAGTGAAATTTCAAAATGTCTTACTAACTTATTGAAATAGAGTTATAGTTGTAAATGGTGCTTAACTGAATATATTTATCTATTCAGGAGATTACATTATTAAATTACCTCTATTTCTGAAAAGCAAAATAAAGGAAAGTTTGTAAAGATAATTCAGAATTTCCATATCACTGTTTTCAACCTTCAATTTTTTCTGCAGTAGATGAATCTTGTCTTAGAATTTTCTGTTGTACACAGTAGCGGACATTACCAATTGCAGATCAACATTGATACTTCCATTATTTTGAGTTCATGAAAATGTATTACTCAGACCACAACTCTCCCCACTTTTAAATGTTGAGATTAATGTGTTTTTCTTCTTTCTTAGGATATTTTAACATATATAGAAAATTTCCCATCAGAAATGAAAGAAAAAAGGAGGCAAAAATAAAGAAGAAAAGACTTTAATATTTTCCAAAGATGTACAGAACTTGTCTTGAAGCAAAAAAAGAGCAAACAGACAAGTGCAGCATGCCCAGCAGATGAAGCTGCATGGCCTGGCACCTGCCATAAACAAACCTTGCAGGCTTTGGAGACTCAGGGTCAGAACTGTCTTCCAGACAGAAAATTAACCCTTAGATAGAAGCTGCAAATTTTTCCTGTTATCTCAAGACAACTCAAAGTTTGGTGATATCCCCATAATCAGCAATGTTCTTTTTTTATCCCCAGGTGGTGAATGCTGCTTTAGATTCTGAGTAGAGCTGAACAGTCACTCATCTTCCTTTGAAGTTTTCCACTGGCTGTGGCCTTCCCTCATCCTCTTTGAATCTTCCACAGTGTGAATCTTTCTTCTCTATTCAATCACAACAGGTTTTGCCATCTGAACGGCATTTTTTACCCTGTGGTAAGAAAAAGTGCACAACATTTTTTTCTCTTTTGACAATTGAGATTGTAAGCCTTTTTAGTCTCTAATTATACATTCATAAGGTACTTGGAATGAGCCCAGAACTGACTAACATCTTCAACAACCATGTAATACAAGCAAATTAAAGCTAAAATGTATAAATATAGTATAAGAAGCATATTTGCCCATAAATTAAATTACTACATGGCAGTAACAATGAAGGCTGTAAGCTCCAAACAGCATTATCATATTTGTTAGTTCAATTCAAATAAAAATAGTTAAACAGCTATTTTGTTTCCACCTCTCCTGCCAATCTTATTTAGAGGGCCATAGCAGACTTTCATGTTGCATTGTCTGAAGTATAAATCTGCCTTCCATTTTCAAACTTCCCTGAACAGCCTTTTAGAAAGTGCTCATGTAGTGCCTCCTCTAATATGGGACCTTAGTGAATTTTAAGAATGCTGCTATAATTCTCAAAAGCTTTTGGCAAAGAAGCTTTAAAACTGAAGGGTTTACCTTTAATAAAATTACAGTTTGAATATTTTTCCCTTTTAATTTGATTTGAAATTTCTTCCTAAACATTTTTGAGTCTAAAGCTACCAAATAAATATCAAAGTTAAAACAGCCGTGGCGTGTTCAGTTGTCCATCTGCATGACATCTCCCTGAGTGACTCAGACTTGCATATATGTAGAAAAGCAATATGGAGATTTGCATTTAGACTTTTAAAAGTTCTGTGTTGGCTGTCTGAAGTGTATTGTGATAGTATATTACAAGGTTATTTTTTAAAAACAGTAATGCATAACGTACCTTAACTAGAGTTAAATGAATTCATCATATTCAATAATAGTGAAGGGTCTATATCAAACCTTTTTGGTAAGTAAGAAATAAATGTAAACACTTTTGATAATATACATCATGACAGAGCCTTTAAGTATTAATACAAAATGGTGCATTATATATCACTTAACTAAAAGATTTCATAATTATCCTATGCTTCATTAGACATCTCTGAGCTAGGCATAAATATTTTAAATACTGGATATACATGTATATACATATATATATATCTGCACATGTTTAAGTATGAGCATGTGAATGTGTATTGTGTATAAATACATTTACATACAGATACACTTACTCATCTTCTCCCAATGGCTACCCAAGGCTGATCAAGTCCAATTCAATTTCTTATGTTCTGACTATGGTTTCTTCATCTTCTCTATTTTTCTTTAAAAAGACAATTAAAAGGTATCCCACTCAATATAAAATGTTCTCTTGCACTTTTCACAGATCATGAGACATCAAGCAACTTCTTATCTTCCCCTTCTAAGTGAATCATGAACACTTCCAATAATTCGTGCTTAAAGCACAGTACAGCAGGTACCCTTCATGGTATATGCTATATGCTCCAAGGCTGTTTGCAGATTGTACTTAAAAAAGTTATACTGATCTTAAGGGTTTTTTTAAAAAAAATCTTTAAAGTACAGTGAAATATTTTTGATTGGGAATTCTAGAATATTTGATTTTTGATTTGGAATTTGAGGATACATCTATCCTAAACTCACTAAATACTGCATACAAATAGAAATGTCTTCAAAAGACACATTGTAATTATTTATAACATATTTGACTTTTTTGGCCAATCATTTTACAGCAAATGGAACCTCACAGTACTACTTCTACCAGAAGCACCAATCTAAAGACGTCCTGTGTAAATAATATTTAGAGCTTAAGTCATATTTTTCCACAAATGATTTCCACCAATTTCTTTAGAAAATACTAATACTGCTATTACCAATAAAACCAACCAAACAAAAAAACCCAAACCAACAAACAGAGAAACACCCACATGTAAGAATTCTTTGAAATTCTTTTTGTAAAGATTACATATGTCTTGGTCTATTTCTCCCTAATGGATACTATTTCCTCGCTAATGAATGAGTAAATTCAGGCAGAGTCCTGTAGGAATCTGTGTCTGCCTGAAGGATAATCATTTGAATTGTAGCCATGTATTCAGATACATGTTGTGCCCTGTTGGTATATAATGGACAACAAATCAGGTCTCTTCTATTTATTTAGTTATCCACTAATAATATATGAGCAGCAGGATCCTAGAATGCTTTTTTCTTCCCACTTTTTTTTTCTTCAACTTTTTTTTCTTTAACTTGTTCAATATGACAATAACAGATGGAAAAAGTCCTAAAATCTTCCCTTTTAAAAGGAATTCAGCAAGCTGCTTTTGTTGTATACCCTAGCTTCTCCTTGTACACTCACTAATGCAGTGATGCTGCAACAAGAACTCTCTGCCATATTTCCAGGAGAAAAATGGAGCAATGCAGCCACCACACCTGAGAAAAAATTGGACTCCTGAGGTCTATGGCAAGGGCCTTTCTCCAAGTGTAGTGGCACAGAGTGGATGCTGCTTTCAGAGGGGCAGAGACACTCCTGCTGCAGAGCCATTTCTCTGTCACAGACAGCAATGTGCCTGGACAGCTGTCTGATCTGCATTTAGTTACAGGTTTATTTTCTGTTGAGTAGAATTTACTGCAGATTTTGCCACTTTCAATATGAAAAAAATCTTGTCTTTAGTGTTCTTTTTGATTCCAAAAAATAACAAGTTTAGAAACACAATTTCCATTGGAACCGTTCCACTGACTACTGGGTGTTCTTAGCTGTGTTGTCCAACATTCTCTGTGGTTTTAGAACATTCCACTACATCAGAAACCCTCCTAATGTATTTTCAAGCTTGTCTTTGTGACTGCACAGGCTGGATCCTCACGTAATTGCATGATTCCCAAGGGAAGACTGCAGGAATAAATCTATATTGTGCACACACAGTTTAGTCCTAACTGCTGCAGAAACTCATCATAAAGGATTATGACAAAAGGACTGGTTTGCAATCCTTATTCCATAAAGATACTATAATCTCTGTGTTTCAAAATATGCCACATACATGATAGCTGAGAAATAAGTAACCAGCTTTTGGCGAGGAGCTCTGCCTTTTTTGCTGTCCCTATAGTTCCTCTAGGGACAAAGAGCCAAAATTACCACTCTGCTCAAAAGGGTTCTGGCTGAGATGGGAAAGAAATTCCCATATACAGAAAAAAATGCCCAAATCATGAAATTAGTATGAAAATGAGTGTACCAGAGAACCACCACCATCACAGTAAGGATACAAGCTGTGGACCATTTGGAGAGAAGGTAGATCCTACACAGCAATGACACCAGTTTTAGAGAAGTCTGCATTTTATTACTTTGGTGGTGTATGTAGATTTTAAAATAGTTCTAGTCTCTTCTACAGGAGGATTCGGCATGAGTACTTCCCCTGACAAATTAGTAAAAGAATATGTAAGATAAGTGCAGCTATCCCTCCCACTCCACAAAAATGAAATTATGGCCTCGAGTCTTGCTTTTAATCACAGCTAAACTACATTCAGAAGCAGCTTGAAAGAGAAATACTTTTAGGGCTTAGAAACTACATCTGCATTCTCAGAAAGACATGAGGCATTTTTGGAGGCGTATTGTTACAAGTGAGAAGCTGCTATGTCACTTAGGGAAATTCTTTAATATCTGTTTCTGTAATATCCACAGGGCTGCAACCCTGCTCAAAGGCTTAAATGGAAGAAAGAGCAGATTCAGCTCCAGAGATGTTTCTTAGTTCCCACTAGCTTCAGATGAACTTCGTTTGCCTCACCAAGAAGAGCTATTGCCTTTGAATCATAAAAATCCCAATTCAGCTCCCAGCTCTTACACCACACAAAACACATTCACACTAAGTCCAAGCACCATATGTGGGAACTTTGCTAATTAGAGAAATCTGCTTGGATTCCAAAGGATAGACTCATAAAAGTCAGAGAAAGGAGTCTGGACATTGTAGCAGTAAAGAAACTACTTTGATTTTAAAGGAAGCATGTGAACTTAGGACAGGCATACATTTTTATCCTAAAATCTTAGATTATTTTTGAAGATCGTCCCTGAGGAAATATCAATCTGCTCAATTTTAAACTTCCGTAAATTCAGTAAATTTAAATCAAAAGACTAATATGTCTTGGGGTCCAATAAGAGTAAGAATTGTTTTTTTACACAGCCTGCAAATACATTTTAGGTAATAAGTTTAAAAATGTTTTCTTTGCCCTCCTCTTACAGTTAAAATCATTAGAATCTAGACAAAACACAGTAATTAGGGTTTTGCAGATTGAAATAGTTGCCTTACTTTCAACTGATGAATTCTAACTTTTCCCACTATTTTTCTAGCTTTCTTATTTTTGTGAAAGTTTACCTAGGATGTGGAGAAGGCTGAGGCACTCAAGGATTTTTTTTTGTGTTGCTCTTTACCAGGAAGTTCTCCAGTCACACTGCCCAGTTTGCAGAGAGCAAGTAGCAAAAAGTAGAACTGCCTGCTATAGGAGAAAATCAGGTTCAAAACCATCTAAGGAGCCTGAAGGTGCCTAAGTCCATGAACCAAGAAACATCCTCAGGTCCTGGAGGAACTGGCTGAGGAAGTGGCTAAGCCACTAGCCATCATACTTAAGTTGTGGCAATGCAATGAAATTACCACTTAGAAAAAGAGAGGGGAAAGGGGAATGGGAAAACTGTAACACTAATCTTCAAAATAGACAGTAAGGAAAAACTGCAAAACTACAGGCTGGTCATTCTCACTTTGGTGCCTGGCAAGGTCATGGAGAGCATTCTCTTGGAAACTAAGACACTTTGAAAGTCAGAAGGTGATTGATGACGGCCAAGTTGGCATTACTAACAGCAAATCCCGCCTGACAAATTTGGGGCAGGATTGCAGCAACCTGAAGAGGGAAGAGCAACTGCAGTCAGACACCTTGTGTGTCAGACACCTTGAACTTGTGCAAAACATTTCACAATGTCCCTGCATGACACCCAAGTGCAAGGTGCTGTATTTGGGTCAGGGCAAGCGGTGTTCCCGATGTAGGCTGGGTGGACAGCCCTGAGAGAAAGGACTTGGGTGTTCTGGTGGGTGAAAATCTTGACATGAGCCAGCAATGTGCACTTGCAGCCCAGAAAAGCCAGTTGTCCACTGTTAACAAAGTAGTGTGGCCAACAGGATGAGGGAGGGGATTCTGCCCCTCTGCTCTGCTGAGATCTCACCTGCAGGGCTGCATCCAGCTCTGGGGTCCCCAGCACAAGAAAGACATGGACTTGTTGGAAACAGTCTAGAGGAGACCTCCTAAAAGATCAAAGGCTGGAACAATTCTCCTTTGTGGACAGAATGTAGAGTGAGATTGTACAGTCAGGGAAAGAGAAGGCTCAGGGAAGATCGTACCAAAGCCTTACAGTACCTAAAGGGGGCCTACAGGAAACTTGGAGAAGGACTTTTGACAAGGCCATGTGGTAATAGAACAAGAGACAATGATTTCAAATTGAAACAGTGTAGAATTAGATTAGATATTAGGAAGAAATACTGTGAAGGAGGATAGATACTAGAATGGGTTGCTCAGGGAAGTTGTAGATGCTCCTGAAGATGTTCAAGACCGGGCCGGATGAAGCTCTGAGCAAACTGGGCTAATAGAAGGTGTCCTGCATGTGGTAGATGATTTCTGAGGTCACTTCCAAGGCAAATCATTCTAGGAATATATGATTGTATGAAGGGTTAGCACCAGAAACCTACAGCCAAGACTGACTTGCTGGAAAGGTAACAAGACTCAAAAGGAAAACTTTTGTAGGGAGGAAAAGCTTTCAGTGCACTCCTTTTAAACACAGGTGTTGAGAAGGTTTTGTTTGTCTTTATTATATAAAACTGGGACCAAGGAAAGTATTTGACTGAATAGTACTGTCAAAAACCAAAACAGTGCAAAGCCCTCTGTTCTATTTCTTGCCCTTTAGCTCTAGGGTCTTGCTGCACTTGTCAAATATTTTCCCCACTATCTTTTGCAAAAAGATGCCACATTATGCATGAACACAGCTTCCAGTAGCTTTATAATATCTACTACTGATTTCATTGATGTACAGCGCTATCATCACTCACAAATGGGTTCATTGACCCTGCTTGTTGTGGGAGAAGATTCAAGACAGGAAAATGGAAGTGCAAGAGAAGATGGAGAGGAGGAGAGTTAAATAATAATAAAAAAAAGTGTATCTATGTGCTTAGGGGAGATCCAGGATGTGTTTTCAAATTAGCATATCAACAATTAATATTTAAAGAAGAAGTAAAACCCAGGTCAGCAGAAAATGCAGTTTGGAAGTGATTGTAAAGACAATTTTATTGATGCTTTCATTCTGATGACTGTTTTTTTATGGACCTTTATGGCAGGATACCTTTAGTTACCCATAGAGGCACATAATTTCAAATACCTTAAAAAAAATTCAAAACCCAATGAATATTTTATCAGTATTCATTAAGACCTAAACAATAATAATGCAACCCATCCAACTCCATGAAGCTTGGAGCTGCTGCTGTAAGACAGAAAAATGCCATAGGGACTTTGTCAGAGCAGCAGAACCATTTATTACTATTGCAAACATGCTCAGGAGGAGAAAAATTTACTGTTGTCATAAATAGTACATTGCATCCATCTCATTCCTTTCTACTTGGAAGGGTTAGGGAGGTAAAACTACAAAGACTTTCACCTACTTTCGCTATCTACAAACAGTCATAATATGACAAACTGCACCTGGTCCATCATGCCATACTCTGAGATGTGGCAGCATGATCAATGCTATCCTGTACAATCTAGCCAGCAGAAAGATATAAACCACCTGGGACCACTGGAAACTAATGAAGTTTTGAGAAAATCAACCCTTAAAGAAAGCTTCACTGTCAGAAAAAAAAAAAAAAAAAGAAAGGAAAGGAAATACAAGGTGCTTTAAAAACATCTGTGTTGCCAGTGTTCAAAAATAATGGAAATGGCAATAAACTAATTTCTCCATCATGTGGGGAAAGCCCAGTGCAAAGCCATTTTTCATCATTCATGTAACTGAAACCAGGATCTGTGAATAAGGTCATAGACCACCCCTATATCTACTCCTGAAAAATCAGTGTAACACAAAAAACAAACCAAAGAAACCCAAAAAACAAACAACAAACCCCACCCAAACAAACAAACAACAACAAAACCCCAAACAAACAAACAAACAAAACAACACCACAAAAAACTTCCAAGAGACCTTCAAGGTGTAATTAAATGACAAAACCTAGATTTAATGCCAACATTAATTAGACATTCTGTTAAATCATGGCAACTGCTAATAGAAAAGCAGATGGTATCTTCCCTGCCAAGTCTATTCCCTTCATATTCCTTCACAAACCCCAGTGGTCTCTCGGAGCTCAGCAGGACTTGGTCACACAGGTGTAAAGAAAATCACCAAATATTGAAGTGGCACCTCCTCCTGAATCTGGTTGTTCTACAAGATGTTATATGCTTTTTTCAACCCATCCAACCTCTTGTTGGCCATCTTGATGTATATATAGCACCTAGATTGTGCTCATTGAGCACCTGCTATGACAGAGGTCCTGAGGCTTTACCCACACCTGCTTGTCCCTACAGCTTCTATTCATACTTGCAGCAGGTTGGTCCTATGAGCAGCCAGCTGCTTGCTCACACTTCCTTGACCTCAACATGCAAGAGTGAGAAACCTCACAGACTGAAGTAAAGATAGATTTCTTACCACCAGGTCACAAATTACAACCACACAAATATTTAATTATTTAATTTTGGATGCTGTTGAGAAGAAACAAAGCAAAACCAGAAAAACCAAAGCCACTAATGAGCAAAGCCGCCACACAAACAAACCAGCTGCACCAAATACTAAAATGCTTTGGAAGAGCACTTCTTCACTTCGCCAGGTTCAGTTTCAGTCCTTCACTCCATGTATCTCTCCTATCTCTCAATGCTCCATGCTGTGATGCAGGTTACACTCGGACCTTTAAATAGGAAAGCAAGGGTGGTAGCAGGGGTCTGCCATGGTCAGTACACAGCAATTTGTCTCTGCTACCTGTTCATCACGTCTTTCATCTGGTCCAGTATATTTTTAGTTAGCCACAAAGGCACAAAATTTCAAAAACCTTGAAAAAAATTCCTTGACATGCTGCAGGGTTTTTTTTTTTTTTTTGTCTGCCATGGCACCTTATCTTCCTTTTTTGGCCTAAATCTTATCTCTGCACTTTCTCACTCCTTTTTAACCTGCTTTTCTATGACTGATATTATTTGGTTTTTTAAAAATATATTTCAACTGAGCTGAGCTATCAGCTTTACTGGTATACTGGGCTGTGTACTGCAGTGAGTCCTTTGTGAAACCAGTGGATTCCATGTCCAGCACAGAACAGCTGTTGGTTTCTTCCAGTGGAGACTGCAACCTCCTACCATACCCAAAACCTTCTCATCTACACCAATTAATTGCTAACATCTTCCAATTATCTTCATCTTTTGGAAAGTGGGGTCCACCTCAATCGCTTCTGTTGATGTGTGGTTCCAGAAGGGCACCACAGCAGAGAGCATATTTTAAAGGAATATTTGATTCCTTCTCAGAAATATTTCAGGTTTTGATTTATAGGTTTTCTTTTTCTTTGTTGTGAAGTTTCAGTAATCTTCTATGATAACTTAAAATGAGACATTTATTGTGGTTTTATATGATTTTTTTTCAGATGCACTGTTGATTTTGTGTGTTAGAAATCCTAAATGTAAATTGGCACATTTCTCAAAATAAGGTTTGTTTGAAAATGTGACTGCTTATCCTTTCTTTTGAAAACACAAAGCATAAATTGAAAGAGAAGACTGTAATCATTTGCTTGTTGGTACATCAGAAAGTTAGAATTCCAAAGTAAATATTTCTTTTCAGCCTTTCAGTCTCTACAGATTTAGTACCATTTCTCTGCCTTATATTTAATTTGTCTGTTAATGTTAGTTTATTCCACTGTTCCTGTTAACTTATTTCACTCAGTAAGATGAAGTCAAGTTACTGAACGCTCAGTAAACATACAGACACAGTAGCATGTGCTATCCTAGCAACAAGATGAGAAGATGGCAATTCCAGTTCTGGTTAAAGACTCCTGAGCTCTTGCATGGTGATGAATAAGGGATCAAAGTCTAATACACCATTTCATATTGTGGGCTTCTCCTAAAGGTTGTATATTTTCTAACTAACGAACTTCTAAAACACAATTATTGAGCCTTTCACTTGCACTTGGAAACAAACTATTTTTTTCCACTGTTCAAAAATTCTATGACTATAAATCATACAAGAACTTAGAAGTCTGGATAGATGGAAAAACAACAAATCAGATTAACTAACTCCAGTAAGTACCGTCTGCTCATTCAGCACCTCAGTCACTGGGGACACATTACCTAGATGCACTGTTCCTGCAGCGGTTCCTCATTTGGTGCAGGAACTGCTACAAAACTACTGTTTTCATTTTTAATTTTTGATTGGAATGTATTTTAAAACTTTCTTCTATTATCAGATTCATTCTTTAGACAATCACTTGCATCAAGCACCTTTTTCCATTGCTAGGCTGCTCCAAGTTCTTGAATAGAAATTTGAATTTTGTGTTACATAATGGCAATACCTCTGTGTCCTGACAGTTTACCTACAACATCTCCATCCAAAAAAAATCCCCCACTTTCCTCTGGAAGGCTGAATTTGCTTTATTCTACTAATAAATAAAGATAGAAGAATTTTTTCATCATCCCCCTTTAGAAGTTTGTTATATTCATAGCATTGGGTGCAGGGTTCAGTTTTGTGATGAAAACCAGGCACTTTGCATTGTCTCTGATAGTGTGCATCAAAGCGAACAGTTTGACTGGCATGTTATCTGCCTCCCACATTTTAAGATTACCGGTTTTTTGCTTCAGGACATTTATGTTTAAAAAGCTCAGCAAAGCAAGATCAGATAAGAAGGCACATAAAGATTAACTCTGAAGTTCTCATTAAAACCAAATACTTTAATCATAGAAATGAGAAAAATATTTCTCTTCCTTGCACGTTTAGCTGTGCTTATCTACAATGTTGCTATAAAGACATGCTGTATCTAGAAAAAAATAGTTTGGAAACAATTCTTCTGACAGATCTAGGTTGCAATACAAATAATGTGGGCACCATATCTATCAGAAGTCAACATTTCTTCACTGGTACATGGATTTTCAGCATTAATTTGAAACAAGTTACTGGGGGGAAGCACGGTGATAAGAAGCACTCGTCAGCTATATGGTGAAATGCTGTCTTTAGCTGTGCTGTAGGTCTCCTCACCTTGAACTGCTTTTTCTGCTATTTAGTCTACTGTTTATTAAGAAGACCTTTTATCTGTATATTTTAATACAAATGTACATAATTATTTCCAGTACACTAGCACAACATCAAAATTGTGTCTCTATACAACATTTATTTTTACTAGTGCTCTAGATAATTCAGTGACAATGAGTGACTTGACCAGGATAGCAGAGGATTTTAGTAGAAGGAAAAAAGCTGAATCCAAAATATTCTTCAGTTTTAGAGTCACTATCCAATCATCCCTTGCCTTTATTTTGTTGTTTAGTTATATCAGTCTTTGTGTGCAATAAATAAATAAATGTTTTCATTTGTTTTGACCTATCTGTCATTTCAATAGTCTATGCAAAACTTGGAGTGCCTTGGAAGGGTTACAGAGTATGAAAAGACCTAATGGTTTTAACTGTCCTTCCTGAAGTAACATGGGTGAGGCCTTGCAATCCCATTAGGCAGGTGGCTTTGTTTCCTTTTATTTTTATTTGTTTTTTCTGATAATCACTGTTGGGAACCTTCCTATAGAAACATTTCAGCATATTTAGACCTGCTGTTTGATTCATAGAATCATTAAGGTTGGAGACTTCTAAAGTCATTGAGTCCAACCATTATCCCAGCACTTCCATGCCCACTACTAAACCATGTTCCTATGTACCACGTCTGCATGTCTTCAAAATACCTCCAGGGCTGGTTATTCAGCCACCTACCTGAGCAGCTTGTTCAGTGCTTGAAAGCCTTTACAGTGAAAAAATTATTTCTAATATGCCATCTAAACCTCCCCTGGGGCATCTAGAGGTTGTTTCCTCTTGTCCTATTGCTTGTTGAGAGTAGGAATCAACCCCCACCTCACTACAGCACTGTTTCAAGCAGTTTTTTAGAGTGGTACAGTCTTCCCTCAGCCTCCTTTTCTCCAGGCTAAACAATCCCAGATCCCTCAGTCTCTCTTCATAAGATTGGTGCTCCAAACCCCTCACCAGCCCCATTGCTTTTCTCTGGACATGCTCCAGCATCTCAATGTCTTTCTTGTAGTGAGGGGCCCAGAACTAAACACAGGATTCAAAGTGTAGCCTCTCCAGTGCCGAGTACAGAGGGATAATCCCTTCCCTACTCCTGGTGGCCACACTATTTCTGATACAGGCCTGCAGGCCATTTGCATGTGTTCACACCTATATTCTACTAATAGTACCATTTGCAATATGAGACTATTAGAAAAATATTTTTAAAAATTCCTGTTCAACAAGATATTTGCTTTGATTTTTCTTGTTAAAAATTTTCCATTTGTGAATGTTGCATTTCAATTGCCTGCTGAAATAATACAACAAAAGCCTTCTGATTCCATTATTAAAACATTGCAAATGCAATGAAATAGTTAGCCTGGCCTTTTTTTCTTTTTTTTTCTTTTTTTTTTTTTATTGGGGGGAATGGGGGAGGAAATCTCTGCAGATTTATTTACCTAGATTTATTACAAACAATATATTTGAATTCTGGCAAGGTACCTTTATTAGAGATGATCTTGGGGAAAATAGTCAAGGTTTACTTTTCAACTTTTCCCTGAGGCTTACTTGTAGATTGTTGCAAGTGAGAACTAAGACATATCTGATGTGGCAGAAGATTGATAACTCTGTGTGTCCCCATGTACCCTAGTTGCTGGAAGCAGGTGCTGAGTACACCTTGATGACACATGTAGTAGGTCAATCTTTCAAAGGGGCATATTTGCATTGTAAATTTATAACCAGGACTTTGGATCTACTGTCAGCCTGCAGGGCTCTCTTAAAATCAGTCAGGAGCTAGAAAGGATGACAGAACAAAGAATTGTTGGGGTTAGAAAAGACATTTAAGGTCATGGAGTCCAGCTGTTAGCCTTGACACGTTCACCACTAAACCCATGTCCCCAGGTAACACAACCACAGTGTTTTTTTCCTGGGAATTGATTCTACCACTTCTCTAGGTAGCCTGATCCAAAGCTTGGCCACTCTTTCAGTGAAATAATTTTTCCTAGTATCCATTCCAAACCTCATCTGGTAGAATTTAGAATTCTGGAGTCAGAGAGGGGCCTGAGTTGGAAGGGACTTCGAAGGTAATCTAGTTTTAAACTCCCTGCTATGGACAGGGACACCTCTCACTAGAACAGGTTGCTCAGAGCCCATGGAACCTGTCCTTGAGCACTCTCAGGATTGTGACATCCACATTTTCTCTGTGCAATATCTTTCAGTTGTTCACCACCTCACACTAAAGAATGTCTCCTGATATCTGAACTAAACCTACTCTCTGTCATTTGGAAATCTTTCCCTTTCATTCTGTCACTACATGCTCTTGTCAACAGCCCATCTTCATCTTTCTTCCTTCAGGTATTAGAAGACCTCTGTAAGAGATGTCTGGATGTCACTCCACCACCTTTCTAGGCAACTTATTCTAATGCCTAATGACTCTGTCAGTGAAATTTTTCTTTCTAATTTGAACTTTCTCTGATGCAAATTAAGACCATTTCCTCTAACACTTTTGCTTGAGACATGGTAGAACAGACTGACCTGCACCTTTCTACAACCTCCTTTCAGGTAAATGTAGAGAGCAATGAGTTCTCCCCAGTTCCCTCAGCTGCTCCTGTTAAGACTTGTGCTCTAGACCCTCCAGCAGCTCCATTGTTCTTCTCTGGACATGCTCCAGAACCTCAATGTCTTTCTTGTAGTGAAAGACCCTAAAGTGAACACAGGATTCAAGGTGTGGCCTCACCAGTACCGAGTACAGGGGAACAATCCCTGCCCTGGTCCTGCTGGCCACAATATTGCTGATACAGGCCAGGACACCATTAGCCTTTTGGCCACCTGAGCATGTGGCGGCTCATGTGCAGCTGCTGTTGACCAGCACTCCCTAGGTAATTTTCTGCTGAGCATCTCTCAAGCCACTTTCCCTGATTTATAATGCTGCATGGAGTTGGGATAATCTAAGGATAAGACCCTTCACTTTCCCTTGTGCAGTTGTCATCAATCCATCAGTCCAGCCTGTCCCTCTCCAGAGCCTTCCTGCCCTCCAGCAGATCAACATTCCTTCCCATCTTGGTGTCATCTGTGGATTTACTGAGGATGAATTTAATCTCCTAGTCCAAATCATCAATAAAGATGTTAAATGGGACTGGCCCCAACAGAGTTATGGTGAACCCAGCTAGAAACTGCCCACCAACCAGATGTAACTCCATCCACCAGCGCTCTCCGGGCCTAGCCCCAGAGAGTTTTTAACCCAGGAAAGAGTACCCTCCTCCAAGCCTTGACCATCCAATTCTCCAGTAACATGCTGTGGGAAAGAGTGTCAAAAAGACATAAATCTAGATGGACAACATCCATGCCCTAATCATAGAAGGAGATCAGGCTGTTCAAACAGTACCTGCCTTTCACAAACCCCTGCTGGCTGGGCTCAATCCCCTGGTTGTGGGCACATTGCTGCACGATGGCACTCAGGATGATCTGATCTATGACCTGGCTCAATCCCCTGGTTGTTGGGCACATTGCTGCATGATAGCACTCAGGATGATCTGATCTATGACCTGGCTCAATCCCCTGGTTGTCGGGCACATTGCTGCACGATGGCACTCAGGATGATCTGATCTATGACCTTCCCTTGCACCAAGATCAGACTGGCAGGCCTCTAGTTCCCTGGAACACCTTTCTGACCCTTCTTGAGGCTCTTCATAATTTCCAGTCAAGTGGAACTTCTCCAGTTAATTAGGACACCTCTTAAATGATTGAAAGTGGCTAGGTAAACAATTTTGCTGATTGCCTCATTACTCTCATGTGTGTCCCATCTGGTCCCTAAGACTTGTGGGCATAGATCTAATTGGCATAGGTCACTAACCATTTCCTCATGGATTATAAGGGCTTCGTTCAACTCTCCATCACAAACTTCCAGCTCTGGAATGTGGGTAGCCTGAGGACAGCTGGTTCTAGTGTTACGTACTGAGGGAAAGAAGGCATAAAGTACCCAGCCATTTCCTCGTGCCATAACAAAGCGCTGCATCCATAACACTGCATCCAGCGGTGGATGGAGAATCTCCTTAACTGTCCCTTTGTTGTCAAGGTATTTACAGAAACTTTTTTCATTGTCCTTAACAACAGTTGCCAAATTAAGCCCCAGCTTGGCTTTGGTCCTTCTAATTTTCTCCCTACCTTGTTACACCTTGTAGTCCCCACAGTTATCTTCCTCTCCTTCCAGAGGTGAAATACCCTTTTTTTACCCAGAGTTCTGTTTAAACAACCTGGGCTTGTTGTTTAAACAGAGAACTGGTCCTTTTCCCTGCTGGTTTCTCTGATTGGAAAACAGGGACAGCCTGCTTTTGGATCTCTAAGATTTCCTCTTGAAGCAGATCCAACCTTCCTGGAGTCCCTTGCCCTGCAGGAGTGACTGCAGGTTACCCTGTTACTCAGTCACCTAAACCGGCTGAAGTCTTGCCACATAGACCGTGCCTTATGCACACAAACACGTACATGTAGAACTAAGAGTAACTTAAAAGCACAGATGTAAGACCCTTTTCAGAGTATTTTCTGTAGACTGATGCCTTGTCTATACAAACAAAGGAAAGAAAAATTACATATTTTAAAATTAATTACAGATTGTTTCTCTCTCATATTCCTGGAAACCTGGCTTCTAGGAAAACCTCAGTCAAGCTTGATGTTATAAATGAAATCTAATTTAAAAAAGAAGAGTTGTCTTGATGCAGTAAAGACTTCTGTCATTAAAGTAAATACATGCTTATTTAGACTGGGTGACATCTTAGAGATGGGAGTGGAGAAGACTAAATAACATAATGTTCCTAAACAGAATATGCTCAGTAAAGTTCGTGCTACTGTGGCATAGTGAAACCTCATGGTGATAAACACTGCACTGATTCTTCAAAAAGTATCAGATCTGATAAATTACTGATTGAAGGACAAAAGGCTAAGGCTCAGTTCACACCAACTGGTAGGACTCCAATAAAAATATTCTTGAGAACAGTGCTTTGACATGAAAAAGGGCATGGCAGTTTAATATCAGTATGGTTAAGGTTAGATGTATATTATCTTGCTTTTATCTATGCTCTTTTAAAATCTGGAAACATTAATTATATTTTAAATGTACACATAAAAGAAACACTTTTAAGCAACCCAGAAACAGATTGTAAAATACAAATTTTCTACTAGATACTTTTGTTTTCTAGGAATATTTTTTGGGGTTTTATTTTTAATTTAAACTCCACCACTGGTGGCACTGAAATTGTCAGCATCAGACTCCTATAGCAGCAAGCCATAGCATTTCTGGTTCAGGAAACAATTACTCAATTGCAAGATCAATTTTTGTATCAGTGTTCACAAATATAACATTTACTACACAAGAAAAAATTCAGAGTAGAATAAAATTGTCAGAACAATGTTTTACTTTTGGGTGATGTTTCTACAAATGGGCATTGAAAAGAGTAACAACTCCATCCAAATCATTATGGGCTTCTAAAGGGCCTCAGTACATGAAGTTTCTGGGATTTTGTTGTTGTTTTTATTGTTTTTGCCAGAAGACCATATAACAGCCATTACAAAACAGATAATCTATGCCAAAAGATTCCACCACTCATCTGTTATGAAAATGATTAAGATGTTGGAATTTCAGAATGGAAAATTGTCTGTAAGAAAACAGAAAACAGTGAAGCACTGAGAGAAGTAACCTTTCATCCAAAAATATCTGCATCAATTGTTGTGGGAAAGAGAAACTAGAAAACGGTATTGAAAGTGTAATTAACAAATGATATTATAGTCCTTCAAGGAAATCACAGTTTGGAATAGCTTTTCTTAATAAACATTTCTCTTGAAAAATAGTGTTGTATCAATCACCCTTGATATTTATAACAATAACAAAATATCTTCATGTATTTTCCTAAGTAATATTGTTTAAATGGCATAATACATTCTGTCATTCTGTGTACTAACAAAAAAGTGCAGTCCTTTGTTCTGTGCATGATTGCATTTACACATTATAGAACTATGAAATATTTACAGAAGGAAGGTTGAATCAATACAGGTTTAAAATTTGCACTTCTGTCTCCTGGGTCTTATATCATCTTGACTTAATGAAGTAAAAGGAGAGAGAATGTTGACACACAGAAAAAATATTTCGACTCTCCTTTATTGTACACAGAGAGGGTATTAAAGTAGAATTTGCTGTTGGTTCATACTGTAATTAATTATTGCACCTTTTTTGTTCAGGCTAGCATTTGAGTTGTCTCATTTGCAAAACACAGATACTAACTACTAAGCAAAGGAAAAGGAAGATACAATCAACAGAAAAGAAAAAAAATCACTTAAACCATGCAAGTGCTTAACCAGTGCCTATTACTAGTGGATTTAAGATACAAAACATTATCTGAACTTAAAGAAAAAAATTAATTTATCAGAGTTTCCTGAAGTAAAGGGAAAAAATCCCACAACCCCCCCACCCCTTACCATGTCAAGACAATGCGAAGTTTGTAAGTAAAGGAGCACATATTTATAAATATCTGGTCTTATGTGGTTTCTTGGGTAGTTAGACTCATAAATCAAATTAGCATAAATTATTGTCATACACACATTTTTCAGATCAGTTCCACAGCCAAACAGGAATATGCCCATTGCTATTCATTAAAGTCACACTTCATCCATGTAAGGATAGCTAGCTTTGTTTTTTAATTTTGAATACAGATAGACAAGATATTCACAGAATTTATTTTATGAATCTAAAGACTATAGTTTCATTTAGGATTTTTTCTGCAAAGAATTAATTTTTTTTCTAAATGCAACTATTAAATTATCAATAATTATTTCAGATTATATAGAAACATCTTTCAAATTCTTTTGTTCCCCAGCTGTTAGCTTTCGCCATATATTTTTATCTTCTCTCATTCCTACCAATTATTTATGGAGTATAACAACTTATTGCACAGTTCTTCCCTTTGGTTTTATTGAATGACATTTTGATAAACTAGAAGAAGGAAGTCAGAGTGATTTTTAAACCCTTTTAAATGCTTACTAATTGTTATTTTTTGCACAGTAATTTAGGATCTGTTACTGTGGAGACAAGAAAAACTGTCACATTTTTTAGTTCCTGTTGGCAATTGAAATTGATAGTAGGTAAAACTAGGAAGAAGGTCCAAATAAAATGCTTTCTTTCTTTTTTTTTTTTTTTTTTTTTACCATGCATATGCTTCTCATGGGCTAGAAATTTAGCTGGTGAGACATTTATTTTGGAGGCTGCTTTGAGTGAAGAACACATGCAACAAGAAAGAATTTATTGAAGGTGATTCAGGGGAATAATTTCAAAGTCCTGCTTGAGAAGCAAGGTTTTAAGCGTCCATAAATGCCAAGAAACACACTATTGCTCACCAACTATTTACCAGTGTAAGCATGTGGGCCTGTGCTTTAGACATGACAGCAAAGGAAAAGCAAGTAATATTTAAGTGTGTATTTGAGATGCTTCTCAGTACACTTTCTCCTTATGGCACAAAAGAAGGTGAAGGCAATGGCAGAAGGATATTGAAAACCTCGGGATTCTTGTAGCACCCCTTTACAGGCCCGTGTAAACTCAGAAACTTGCAGAGACGTGATATTGCAGACTCTCTTTAAGACACAAAATCTGGAAGAGAATTCTACTCTTTCAAACAGAAACATCATTAAGACTTCCACTTACTAGATGACTAGACACAATCACCTTCAGATCTGATTCAGAATCAGGAAGCTGAGAACAGGCAGTGAAAACCAAACTATGAGCAGTCCCTTGACCTTAGAATAAGTGTGAAAAATTATTGGGTTTGCATGGCAAGCCTTGGTAGCAGGTGGGCCTACAGGGTTGGCTTCTATGAAAAGCTGCTGGGAGATTCCTTAAAGTCGGTCAGAGCCAATCCCAGCTGGCTCCAAGATAAATGTGGTGCTGATTAAGGCTGGGACAATTAAAAACAGTGGTAACACTGCTAAGATATTTAAGAAGAAGAGGAAAAAAAATTATTGCACAGTTGTAATTGAGGCCAGAGCAATGGGGTGAGAACATCTGAGAGGAACAATTCCGCAGACACTCAGGTGGATGAAGAAGGAGGAGGAGAAGGTGCTCCAGGCATCCAACGTGAGATGCTCCTGCAGCCCCTGGTGCAAACCATGGTGAGTCAGCTGTGCCCTGCAGCCCATGGAGGTCCATGGGGATGCAGAGATCCACCTGCAGCCCATGGAGAAGACCCACATCCAAGCAGGTGGATGCCTGAGAGGAGTCTGTGACCCTGTGGGAGACCCGTGGATAGGGAACCCATGGAGAGAGGAGCAACCTGTCCATGGAGAACTGCACCCTGTGGAAGAGTGACCCACCCTGCAGCAGCTTTGGAAGAATTGCCCATGGTTTGACTCACATTGCAGCAGTTCACCAGAGGGACCCCATAGTGCAGCAGGGGAGCAGCCCCTCTCCCTGAGTAGCAGGATAAATATGTGATGAACTGACCATAACCCCCATTTCCTGTCTCCCTGTGCCACTGGGGGAGGAGGTAGAGCTGGGAAGGGGGGCAGGCAGGGAGAAGATATTTTGAAGGTTTGTGTTATTTCTCATTATCTTACTCTGATTTTGTTAGCAATAAATTCAATTACTATCTCTAATTCCAGCCTATTTTGCCTGTGACACTACAAAGTGAGTGATCTCTCCTGGTCTTTATCTCAACTCATGAATCCTTTGTTATATTCTCTCTGCTCTGAACAGCTGCAGAGGGGAGTGATAGAGAGGCTTTGGGGAGTGCCTGGCATCCAGCCAGGGTCAACACTATACACCAGATCGCTTGAGACAGTCCCCTTCTGATCTGATTCAAAGCAGAATTGAGAAGCTGAGAGTAAGCAGTGAAAACTAAACTGTGGGCACTCCCCTGACCTCAGAATAACGGTGAAAACTTGTCAGGGACAATATTGTGAAGTAACAATCAGAATTCGTTAATACTAAATTAGTTTATTTCTATTCTTGTTTTGTTTTATTCATTGTAATGCAAAGAACATTGTTCTGGAAAATTAATAAACTAAGTTTTGAGGCAGTGTATTTGGTTTACAAGTCAGGGGTTTGATAGGGGGCAGAGTTACAGGGGTGGTTTCTTTGAGAAGCTGCCAGAAGCTTTCCTCATGCCCAATGAAGCCAGTGCCAGCAAGCTCAGCACTGGCCGTGGCTGAGCCCATCAGTGATGGTGACAATGCCTCTGGAATAACATATTTGAGGAGGAAAAAATTATTGCACAGAAGCAATTGCAGCCACAGAAGAGGGAACTGACAGTATGTGAAAGAAACCCTTCTGCAGACGTTAAGGAGGAGTTGCTCAAGGCCCTGGAGCAGAGATTCCCCTGCAGCCCACGGTTAGGACTGCGGTGAGACAGGCTGTCCCCTCACAGAGGCCCAAGGCGGGTCAGATACCCAGCTGTGGCAAGGGAAAACCAATCCCATCTCCGTGTGACCCGAGGAGACTGTAACCCTGTGGGTGTCCCATGCCACAGCATCGCAGGACCTACAGAGCCATGAAATGAGGATCCTGTGCTGGAGCAGGTTTGCTGGCAGGACTTGTGACCCTCTGAGGGAGGCATGCTGGAAGCAGTCCATTCCTGAAGCACTGCACCAATTGTGGAAGGGACCCATGCTGGAGCAATTTGTGAAGAGCTGCAGCCTGTGGGGAGAAGGACACATGCAGCAGGGGTTTGTGTAGGATAGTCTCCTGCAAAAGCGACCTCATGCTGGAGCATGAGAGGAGTGTGAGATGTCATCCACTTCATGAGAAAGAAGAAGCAGAGACAACATGAGATTAACTGACTGCAACCCTCATTCCCCACCCGCTGTCAGTGTCACTTCTGTCCCCATATAAATTGTGATGATAATTTTACAGCTTAGGCATGCAACCTATGTCATGACTGGGGAAAATCAAACCATTTCACTAGAGGCCATTGAGCAAATCAATAACTGGTTTATAACACTGAAAGCAGTTGTTAAGATCTGCAGGAGTGACAAAAAGCCCTGTTCTGCATGTAAAAATATTTTCGGTGGGCCCACTAACTGATAAAAACATTTACTCTATGTTTTTATTACTTCTCTGGGAAACGAGCTAAAGCACCAAGCACCAATCACAATTTCACATAGGAAAAAGCAAGTGAAGTCAGGAAATTCAAGTAAATTGACAAATCACTGCTGTATTGATAGTGATAATCATTTATGCCTGCATATATGCAGAACACTCGATGAAACAACACTCCTCATACTCTACATATTTATTTTTATTTTATCATTAAGCTTTTTTCTATTATCCTAGGTTTCTCATACTGTGACAAACACCAGGATGTGTAAGTGTCATACAGAATAAATTTAATTTTTAATTTCCCCCATCTGGACTTAATCCTAGGCTAGCAAGTGGGGAGGGTTTTTTTTTTTTTTGATGATGAACAAAGACTGTCATAGGATTCTTTTGTGTCATAGAGTCAAAGTAACATCTGTTTATGGAACAGATTTTAAAAACAAAATATTCAGGAGAATAATACAAATAAATTCCTGTAGTGTAATAGATTTCAAAAGGCTTTCTACAATGGCAAATAGTATCCTCCTGCAATGTAAACATTGGCAATGAATTGAGATATTTGTTCTCAGAGCAACCAAGATTGTACCTGTGAAAATGTTCCACTACAACGATTTTGTATTTCGTACTGGAAGACTAATGATAATGCAAAATTTTCATGTGAATAGCACTGTGCAATTTTGCTACTCAACATTACGCAATACTAACATTTTTCCTTTACTGTCATTACAATAGTGTACTGTGATTTTCTTAAAATAACAGAATATGAGTTGGAGACAACAGGGAGGGCTGGGATATAGGTTTTGGGGAGTAAATCTCCAATGTTTAAAATCTTTGGCAAACTAAATTCCAGATATGTTGTTTTAAAAAGCCCCTAAATTTATAACAAAAAGCCCCTATTTACAACAACAGTGGCAACAACAATGCAGCTTTAACAGAGTTAAGAAAGCTGTGTTTAATAGCATGCTTCCTGATTACGACTTTTTCAAGGCTTTTGGTGGATCGTTTGAAAAAATATTTTAAAAAAAGGGAATAACAAACACAAACTTAATTGGAAAAAATAGACCAAACCTTCATCTCTCAAAAGAACAGAACCATTCAATCAAAACCACTATAAGTTTATTGTCTCTGTGCTATTTAGCTGTAGGATCACCTAAAATCACCTAAAACAAGCAGTCAGAGTGTTACAGGGGAATTTATACTAAAACCAAAGAGAGGACAGATTTGGGTACACAGCCTGCACCCCTCTAACACCCCGCCCAAACCAAAACCAAGGCATGACTATTCTGTAACCTCATGGCACTGACAAGAATCCTCAACAATCAGCCACAGGCCAAAACTTCCAAAATACAAATCTCGGAGTCATTCATTCGGGAAGGGGAGGCAGGAAGCACAGGAGTGTGAATGTTGGCGGATGCCCACGCAGATGGAACCCACACTCCCAGGCTGCTCAGCAGTATTTATCAGAGGATTGGGAATGCAGTAGTGATCGTTCTTCAAATTTAAGGGCAACTTTCCTATAATCTCCAATGTAGCCAGGACTGTGTCTGAAATTTGCAGTAGCTACACACTGCATTATTAGAAATAGCTGAGTGGGGCAAAAATTAGCTTCTTTCATCTCCTTGGTTTTACCTACTTAGTTTACATCCTTTATTTCAAAAGCCTTCTCTCCCCACACCTTTTTCTCTTTCTATGAAATATGAAGTAGCGTTAAGAATGTTTAGGGCTCTGAAATTGCTTTTAATGAAACAAATAAATTAATAAATAACATTGGATTATGATTATGACTCACAAAAGCTCATACTATGTTTTTCACTCCTTTATAATGTAAGCTCATCATTCAAAGAAGATAAAAGTAAAAATTATGGAAGCTGATGCTGTGCACATCTCGCAGAACATCTGAAAGAAAATAATTTCGTATTTCTCAAAAGTATTTGTGAGTGACATGACTACTTTGAAATATTTTTACTTTATTTTTTTTAGTATATTTGAATTTTGGTTAGTATTCTTTTATTTTTTTTTAAAATCTATTTAGCCCAGAAAGAGTAAAAAGCAAAACAAAACCAATCAAAACTCAAACTCCAAAAACAAAACCAAAGCAAAGCAAAACAAAACCCAAACAAATGAAAAAGCAAATAACCAAAAACCCAAAGAAAAACCAAAAAGCCAAACTGCGGGGGGGCGTATGTGGCCCGATGTTCGAAGTCCGGCTACCTGAGGGCGAAAGGCCGACGCCCCTCTGCAATTCCTGGCCAGCACCCCTCGGCGTCTGATGGCCTCGGGCTGCGCTGGCTGCAGACTGGCTCACACCGCTGGTATTGGCGAGGAACGGAGCTGACCATTTCACCGGGGGTTAAGGTCGGTTTATTGAAGATGCTGCGGGATTCAACGCAGGGTAACTAACCGGGAAAGTGGCCCCGAATAGGGGGTGAAACAGGATTATAAAGGAGGGGGGGTGGGTACAGGTGGAACCAATCGGGAAAGGTGAGGGGATGAAGTTCACAGAACTGACACCCCATGGAAACCAATAATCAAAAGGTAAGGGAGGTGTCCCGGGACCCCAGCCGACCAACACCTCCAGAGAAACGAAAGTTCTGGAAAACCAGGAGGAGTGGGGGGCTGATTGACTGAGCCCAGGGAGGAGAAAGGATTTACTAAAAAGGGAAAAAGGGGTAGGAGAAATTATATAACTTGGGTGACAGACACAGGGGTAACCATGGTAACCCAACGGACATCAGGGCTGTGGTGGGAAAAACTGGGGGGACAAAACCATTTTACACTTAATAGGGGGAAACAATACATAAATTGGGGGAATAACACAAGAAACTTAACAACACACTACAACACCAAACCACAAAAGAAACAACAAAAGAATTTTAAAACGTAGTTAGAAAAAAAAAGCACATTTTTAGATGATAAGTGTTAATACATCAAATTTAGCCCAAAAATATTAATACATCAAATACATCAAATTTAGCCCAAACAAATAATTTCTCTAAAATATAGCATGGTTTTGTCATGACCACAGGACACACATTCCATAAGTTACCTGACATCTGGTCTCTTGCCATGAATAAGAAAATACAAAGGTACTGGTAGAAAATACTTTTTTTATTAAAAAGATGTAAGGAAGATTTGTTTGAACCAGTAAACTTGTTCCCACACTAAATACATCTGGCAAGGATCAGCTGAAGAAATAGACTTGGAGACTGCTGCTGACTAGGAATACGTTTTCCATTACTTCAAAGACTTGTGAAAGACAAACAGTATTTTCCTTCCAAAAAGAATTCATTGACCAATTCGAGTATGAAGAAGTCTTTCCATTTATCTCAGTGGATCTTCAGGAAGAGCTTTTTATGAGGAAAGAAATGTGGTATGCAATATAGAAACATAAGCCAGATAACCACAAGATGTATATCTGTGTGATTGTACTTAGAAAAAGAAACAACAGAGCACTTTGCAGAAAGCCATGCAGAGGCATAGACAAAATTGATGGTTTTCTAAATCTCTCTCCTGAATGGATGAAGCTCTGGTCCCAAGACAACTGATGATACTTCTGCTCCTATGCACACACAGCATCCTTGAGCAGCTAAAATAAAAGATGATGTTTAAATTAGATATTAATTTCTGAAACTTTAAATTGAATAACCGTAGCAGTAACCCTGATCAGGAGTAACATTTAAGGAAGATGTTACGGAGAAGGGCCACAAATGTCTGAAACCTTCCCTGCCTTCTCCTGCAATAATTTATTCTTCTTGTAATCTGGTTGCTATCTCCGGTAGCATGGATAGGTCTGTATGAAGTGAATTTGTGAGATGAAATAATGAACCATCACAACCATGTGTGAAGGGCAGCCATGTCTTTGTACTTCCTCCATCTGCACATTACAAGAAGAGTAGTTATACCTTTAAGAGAAAATAACTATTCTCTTTCTAACAGAGCACTCTTGTGTGCAAGTCTGTTGTCCATAGCTTGTGTTTCAAGGTGATTTAAATCCCTGCAGAGCTCACCACAGAGGAACAGCCCTGATACTTCTCATGGGCATATTGCTGAATCAGCCAGTGAACGTGCTCATGCTATACATCACCTTGGCACCATTAAAGAATTATAGGACATCACATGGTCTTGCAGAAATTAATCACTGCTTAACAGTCTGTGCTCATGTGTTTATGAAGTCGTTTGAAATATCTGCATGTAGCCATTAGTACTCTGAGGAGAGTGTATATGCAGTTAATGAGCCACAGCACTATGTTACAGCTGGGATAGATAGTTTTCAAATTGATAATTAATATTTTGGATGATTGCTTTATGCTATCTGCAACGCATTGTAATGATATTTCCAATCATGCCTAAATACTGAGAGTGGCAGTTGTATTCTCACACAAATATACAAGTACTTACTATACCAAAATTATTAAAGAAGATATATCTAAATATAAAAAATATGTGCCAAATCCTATTCAACTGCACCAAAAAAAAGTACTTAAATAACAATACCCTAGAAACTAGTGTGCATCTGCAGTGTTTTATTAATAAGACTAGAATAAGTTTCACATATTTCCAGTCTATATTTATTTTCAAATTAACATTTTGAACACACCACTCTAGAACATCATGAAATGTACAGAAAATGTTCTGTTTCAGAAGCACTGAACTAAACACACCTCCTTTTATGTTAATGGTGAATGCATGTGTACAGTGAGGCACTTTTGTGGAGACCACATTTCAGACCACATTTAATGGAGTTGGATTTGGGGGAGGAAAGGAAATTGCCTTTTTTTTTTTTTTTGAAGAACAAAGCCAGCAGGTTCTTTATTAGACTTCTCAAAAAATAGTCCACCATTAAGTGTTCACCTTTTTTATACAATTCAGCTTTTTTAACTGAACATCAATTAGCCTTCTCATTAAAATAAAAGACATGGGAAAGTGGACATTCTAAGTTCTTTGCACTAACCTATTCTTCAAGTTTTTTATCATTATTATACTTTATTCCTAAAGTGGGAAAGAGTGAAAGTGGCTTGGTGAGTTTTTTAATTGAAACAATTGAATTTTGATGTAAGAAGTGCCTTAGAATGAGTTTGCAAGTTTCTCTAAATTTCAGGGACATGAGATATTTAGTATGCTTAAATATAATTATTAGAGACACTTAACCCTGAAATTTTGTCATTCATTTAAATAAATTGTACAAGCTTAAGGGTATAATAGATATTGAACAATGTATTCCACAATTAAGTCAAAAAGGGCAAGCAAGTGTTTTGAAAAATATTGCTGATCTCACTGACCTCTTCCACATATGATAATTGGAAATCCATTGGAATATATAAGCTTATTTCTACGAAGAATATTTTGTACTGTTTCCTTACTGACAGTCATGTTTTAAAAAGTTCTAAAAGTTAGTGAGAAAATTTGGTTTTAACCTGAGTTAAAATTTTTGGCTAATAGTTGCCATTAGAAAATAAGATGGACAGTGTAATAATGTAAATAACCACATTTCCCTAAAATCAGAGGCACAAGAGAAATTTCTGCTTACATCTTCAGGAATACTTCCCCTAACTCCCAGTGTTCCATCCCTGCCTTTCTGCAGGGCTATATGGCTGTCATGTGGCTCTTTATTCCTGTTTTTCTTCCAAAGGCTATTCTAACACTAATCTTGTTCTTGCATTTGTTATTACATTGGTTAATGAAACTATCTAACATCCACAAATTGGATCTAATGCTTTGCAGCTCTTTTGTTTTTGTTGTTAATATCCCATAAGTGCCAGAATATGGCTATATACACACTTGTATCTATATAACTCTCTTTTTTCTAATATATTAATCCTAGTGAAACTAGTGAAAAAGCAAATTTTCCATTTTATTTTCCTCTTTGAAGAAATTTAGTACTTTTAAATTGTTTTGAACGTGAATTTCACTTAAATAAAATTAGGTTCTATGCAAGAAGAAATACTGGGTTATGTAATCTAATGCTGAGTTTTTGATTTATACATAATGGCAAAATTCCATTGAGGAATACTGAAGGTTTTCATGTGAACTCCATTGGGCTGTTCAGATGATGCGGACACCCAACTTCCTTCTCTCTGGCAGGATCTGTGGATGGACAGATTTTGGGGGCAGGTATAGTGAGAAGCAACTGGAGGTGCCAGTACTGCACATCTACCCAGAGTTCATGCAGGAGTGCCACTGCCCTGGTTCACCAGGTCTGCTCTTCCACCCTGTTCCCAGACGAGCAGGGCCTGCTTCAAAGCCACAGAGCTTGTTCCAAGACCTCAGTCTTTCACCATGATGGAATCCCAGGCAGTTCTTGATTTCTTGAGCAACTTGATGAGCACACACTTTCAACAAGACATGTCAAGCTCAATGAATATTTTTTTTTTAACTGATAAAACTTTTTGGCTTTAAACTGTGTAATGAACTGAGTATGAACCAGTTTCACATCCAGCAATTTTAGGTTTTATTAAAACACAACATACAATATGCTCTCAACCAGGTTTTCTTTTATATGTAATGAAAGTCTTGAAGCAGATGCCTAGACTAGTATTCATACTTCAGTCTGCTGCAAGACTTTCATTATATATAAAAGAAAATCTTCTGAGCTTTCTTCAAAGCCCAGTGAAATTTAATTGCAACTGTCTTAAACAATACGTAAAGCAGTTTTGAAAACAGGCTTTTGTCAGGTAGGCATGACATATCAAAACTGAATTGTAAAAGTTATTAGAGCAAAGATTTAATTGTAGCTATTTACTGTCTTGTATCAGACATCCAGAGATGGACATGGACATCAAGGCTACCTCTGGCTTTTAACTATTGTATTAGAGGTTTCTTAGCTTTTTGATAGAGTATTATAGAAAATGTATCTCAGTTGCCATAATCAGCCATGTCTAATTTATTAAGTAATTTGGACGACTAGGAGCAATCATAATATCAAAGCAGTTGATGTTGCGGGCCCTGTGTCTGTTGCAAGTCATAAGGAATTTATTCTGGAAAAAAATTAGTGTGTTACTGGATGTCCTCACAAAACACTCAGCTGGAGGCTGTCCCAGGAAGAAGTGATAGCTTGGAATTTGCATCCATGTTAGTGAGCACATGGACCTGAGCACAGTTTAGCTTTCCCCTCTAAGAAATCTAGATTGTGTGGCAGCAACTGGGGCAACAGCTTCAAAATCATTTTTGATCTGAAATAAAATGCTAAAATAAATTTGAATTAATTTTGAAATTAATTGTGTTCTGGTTTTAGCTGAATTTTAATGACAAGAAAAAAAACCCAACTACATGTGTGGACTTTATTATTTCAGCTTTGAACCCTGGCTTTGGTCAGAAACCACAAAGTTCTATGAGGATTTCACAAGTTTATGTGTGATTTTAAAAGCTCACTGTAAAAGAAGGAACAAACCAAACTGATAAAAAATCTACAAAACTGGTTTCTGGGTAAAGATTAGAGCCACATAAATGCTTACTTGATTTTGATATAAAAAGCTAACAATAATTTTGTAAACTGTATTTCATCAGAAATCTTATCTACAGGACCAATTATGCTTCACTGGGAGAAGGGAAATTATTGTTAAAACTGTATGTTTTCCAAGTAAAATCTTTTTAAAAAGCCAAAAAATTCAGCGTATTAGACAATCTTTTACTGTAGTATCTTTGTTTGGTTTAATTTCTAAAGAAATTATGAATGAGAGTAGTTTCAACAAACAAGTCACATTTTTGCAAGCAGATCCCCAGCTCAGGAACATCTCAACAATTCACATTCATGTACATGCACTCTTCTGAAACAGAACTTATAGTCTCACTTCTTCACTATGAAGATATGCTTCATAAATATATGCTTTCCTACAGCTTTCTCCTTCCTATTACCTGTCAAACCACATGTAGTGAGGATTGAAACACTCCACATAAACAAAAAACACCTAAGCAAGTATTTTTGATGATGTAACAATTTTTTTTCCCCAAATTTTCTTTGAATCTTGCCCACTCTGTTTCCTAAATCCCAAATATAAAAAAAAATATTGGGGAAGTTTAAAGATAACCCTAATAACCCTACAAGAACTCAAAATATATATAGCTTGCTTTGCTAACACAAGCACTATGGCATCCCATAGTGAAGAGCCGTGAAAAACTGGTAAGATCAGACATACAGGATGCACAAAGTCCTGTAGTGGATGGGAAAGATAAGCCAGCCTGTGTTTTTATTTTGTTGAACCTCCAAGGGGCCTTTACAGAATCAAGGAATTGTAGAATGTTAAGGGGCTGGAATGGACCTTAAAAATCATCTGCTCTCAGCTTCCCGTACTGTGGGCTGGGACACGTTCCACTAAACCAGATTACTGAAGGCTTTATCCAACCTGGTCTTGGACATGGCCAGGGCTGGGACATCCACAACCTCCCTGGACACTCTGTGTCTCATCTCCCTCACAGTAAAGATGTTTTCCCTAATATCTTACCTAAATTTCCTCTTTCAAATGTACCCATTACTCCTTGTCCTGTCACTACAGCTCCTGATGAGAAGTACCTCTGTGGTTTCCCTGTGGGCCTTCTCCAGATAGTTGTGCAAAATAATACAGCACACTTGAATAAATATATTTTTTTTCAGTCTTGTACTTTCAAAATTGAATTCCACTTTCAAGATATTTTTAAAGGAAATCCTTAAGGAAAAACATAAAACAACACATCATCCAGGGATGTTTATCCTGAAGAGTTCCCTTCCAGACATCAGTTACGGACATGACAGGAGAGATAACTGCCAGTTTAACAACCATCATGAAGCTTCCTATCAAAGAGTTTGCATTAGAGAGTGAGAATGAAAGCAGCAGGAGATAGTTCATGTGGGAGAACTCCTGCATGTCTGCTTTTATCTGCAAACAAATGAACTATGAAAGAATCACACAGCACAACAAGGCCACATGAGTTTTTGAGCAACGGTGTATAACAAGCTAAAACTAACTACATATAGAAACTGGCAGTTTGAGACTACCTTCTGAAAAAGAGAACAATGGGGACCAAAGAAAACCACCCAGGCCACTTAAGACTGATAATACTTGATTCCCAATTAGTGGTAGGTAAAGATGCTGTATTCCTGCCCACAAAATCTTAAAAGAGCTAGAGACAAGGTGAAGGACGAAATAAGAGAAAAATTTTCTTCTTTTAACAGATGAACTGCAGCAAGAATATGTAACTTTTCTTCAGAGCATATTACAAAATAAGGCAACTTACTGCAGGATTTGAAAAGAGTTTTTCCTTTAGAATATGCCATAATGATTATTTTTCTCAATTTTTCTATGTTTGTTTGATGATTTCCCTGCAGCTGCCAGACAACAATGCATTTGTATCTGAAGTAGCAAAATAAGGTGGGAAATAATTTCCTTATGCTATTTCTGTGTTGCTTGTAAATCTAAGCCTTCCTGGATACAAACTTCACTGCACAGGCTGGGAAGTGAATACAACCTCATATACAATCATTTCATGCTTCAGTTATGCTTGATTTTTCATGCTCTTTGAACCTTAATTTAACTGTGAAGTTCACTTAATTAGAATTTGGGCTTCAGGAGTGCTTTTAAAGAATGTGTTTGTGTTTTGATTTGTTATTTAAACTTGTTTTCCAGGGGTAATGAAGAAAATGAGGATTGAACTGAGTGGCCAAATATAGCAAAATGAATTTCTTTCACATTTCCTTCATCCTTACTTCATTAAACTGTAATATTTCCTTGTTTGAGGCATTACCACTTTTATTCCTTGTAGAGTACTTGTGGCTGATATGCCTCATCCCAAGAAATTATTTCAATAAAATGCAGACTTCAAGTTACCTCTAAATTTAACTGCTGTACTGTATCAAAATGAAGTTAATATAATAATGAATTCCTGAAATCCACTACTTGTCAATCAAATAATAATAACTTATATTTCTGAGCAAAGGTAAATAAAAGTTACATGCCATCAGAAAAAAAAAAAAGAAATCAAGAGTTTTGAAATAAATATAAGTTCTCTCATCATCTTTAATTGTCACTTGCTGTAGATGTCAAACTAGTAGAGTAGCAGAATCTAATTTCCTTGTTTGATTCACCATGAAATTAAACTGAACTGACAATTTTTATTTTCACCTGGCAAATTCTTCCAACACTATTTAAATCTAGCTAATCAAGTACAGTTATCTGCTGCACACACTTGTCTCTCTTACCACACCTCTGATTTGCAGTATCCCACATCCACAGCTTCCTCTGACAGCCTGGCATTGGAATACATTTACAGTCTTGCAAGGTGTAAAGGAATGCACGGACACAGTTAGCGAAGCTGCCAGTGAATGTATAAAGTCATAGATCTACTTCTGAAAGATGATGGTCAGGAAGGAAAAATAAAAGTTTCAGAAGTATGGGAAGCAAAACAAGCTTATATACTTAAATGCATTACAAACATTTCTAATGTTTTTATTCATAAATAAGAAGTTTATTTTGTTAATGCTTTGCTCATTAAAAATATGGGAAGCAATAATTGATATCCAAACTGTCTCATATTTGTTATGTGCAGGTGCAGTACATCCATTATTTGGGGTCAGACTACATACAAGGATATCTCTTAATTGGGTGAGCTGTAAACTCAACTTTGATATCTCTGACTGCAACAACTCAAGTTGCCTATAAAGAGATGGGTCTTGGTATCCAGAAGTTATACTTTCCCTCTATAAATAATTCAGAATTTGAAGTCCAGTGGTCACATCTCCCTCTGAAACAGAGGGGAACTAGGATTGTGTATAATATGAAAGATATTTGATCTCTTGTACTCCCCTGTAAATTAAAGCTTCTCTCCTTTTGACATTGAGAGCAAAGGCTGTGAGGCGTGCTGTAAATAGTGAGAAGGAGTCTGTGTCTACTTGGCTGTAAACTCATAAAATGTGATTATGCTGGGGTGCAACCTGCTGGGGAGCAACCTGAAGCCTTTGTTTCCTCCTTCCTAGGACAGAAGACACACAGAGCATCAGAGAGCAAGGTATTGCTTCCTCAGCTCCCCATTACCCACCCCTGTTTCCAGGGAGAGGAGGGAGAGACAGGGTCACTGGGCTGCAATTTCTTCTTTGCAGTTCCCCCACAGTGAGGCAGCTCATTGCAGACTGTATTCCTAGGGCAGCATCTAGCTTAGCCACTTTAGCAACTGCTTTCTTGGCAAATTTTATCCAAGGACAAACTCTTCTTTTGTGAAAAAAGTCTGTGAAGATGCTAAAGAGAGTGAAAGGCATCAAAGGAATTTTTTTAACTATCCTCTTCACCATTAAAGAAACATAGGTGTACTTATTTTGGCTCACTTAAACTGCAGTTTTGCTTTACGTTATTTGTTCCCATCCACCAGGTTTCTTCTGTTAGAAGCTGCATGACACCCTTAAGTTTCCCTTCTAATGAGGTAAATCTGCTAAATGTTAGTGAATAAAGGTGGAATAATAATAATATTTGACAGATAATTTATGTTAGACCAAGGAGAAAAATGTCATCTGTCTTTGGACAGGATGAAGAATTAATTTCTTGAATCAATTGAGAAGTTACAAATAAAATTTCATAATTACCCTGTGTCTAATCACAGTGCCATTCCAGATAGATAACTGGGCCCAAAACACATTGTGGAGATATTGGATATTGTGGAGATACTTGCATATTGTGGAGATAGCTCAACTATTTTGAAGGGAGACTTTTCAGATTTTTAAGATGTGCATATTCTGCCTCCCAGCCTGCATGCAAGCTCTCAATAGCATCACGCGCTTTCCATTCATTCTTACCTGCCTGCTTTACAACTTCTTTTTCTCTAGCAAAGAAAACAATTCACCTCAGCTCAATAAGCTGTGAAAAATTTTTCCTCCAAGACTGCCAAACTGTTTCAGCTAAGATCACAAGAGTCTGTTGTTTCCAATATTTCCTAACTGCAGTGATTTTCTTTCCAGGAACATTTCCGTTGCCTTCTGTCTTTCTCCATCAACTTTCTGTGAATTTATTCCCTACTTTTGGGAAATTCAAATCCTTACATGGCAACACAAAAAAAGGAGCCTCTAGCGAATTATTGTATTTGAAGAATCTCTAGTCTATTGAACCAATCTCACCAGAATTTCAACTTTATATTGCAGATATTAAAGGAAGTTTAATTACTGAAAGTACTGAAATTAGTATATGATGTTGCATAATTTCCACAGTTTTACAATAACATAATATTTAAATCATTCTCTTGTCCCATACAAATAATGCAACTTAATTCATCCTAACTAGACCTTTTGCTGTAGAAACTGTATAAATGCTATGTTGATACAGAATGAAAAGTGCACTTTTATATTGCACTTGGAAATCAATATCTACTCTTTTGTTAGAAATTACATAATAACTCTATATTCCTTTATGAATGCTTTTCCTACAGAGTAAATGAATTCAGTGTCTTGGAAAGGGAAGACATGCATCAGCTTCATGCCTCATGGGATTTCTTTGAAGTTTAGGAAGTAAAAGCATAGATTGACTTGGCCCCACACACACAAACAAATCAGATTGCCAGGGAGTTAGACCAACAACATTATTTCATGGTCTAAGCCAAGAGCAAGTAATGAGAAAAAGACAATGGTTTATTTTGGAAAAAAATGTCTTATGCTTGTAATCTCCTGAGACTTAACATTATTTGTCTTTAAAAAGAAGTAGATTTTGGAAGCTATTAAGAATAGAAAAAGCTTTTAAAAGTTAACTTCTGTGTTTGGAAAAAGAAAAAAGGAAAAACTACCAAATACGACATGGAAAGTTTATTCCCTGTGCTACCACAATTAGTGTGCTACTAAAATTAGTGAAGCAGTTGCAATAAGATAGATTCATCTAGTACTAGCCAATGAAATGTAGCTGGAAAAGTAAAAAGTTGCATTTAGTTACAAAGCACACTATTTCCTGAAACACCACATGGTTCAAGAAGCACAAGAAACGCAACACACTAGAAAAAACTAAAAATTCAAATATTGGAAGGCAAAACACACTGTCCTTGCTTACACAAATACTCCTAAGTAATTCCATATGATAGCTTTCCAAGTGTGGTTGGCAGACTTGACTGTGTGCATTTCCTTTTTCAGAATCTGAATAATCAACAACACACAATCACACTTTCCAGCAATAAAAATATTTTAGAATTTAACCCTGAGTGGACATCATACTTAAGATTGCATATTTGAGTCCTAGAGAAGAAAGAGAGGAGTTTATTTTCATTTATTTTACCCAATTTTATTTTGATGATAATGTTAAAGATGTTAACCTTCCACCATTACAGCTAATTTTAATGTCAATGTAACTGGCTCTCCATACTGCAAAGTCACTTGAGCCAAAAGATGACCAGAAGCTCTTAATGGAGATGCTCTGATAAATCTTCCTTCTACTAAAATACAGAATGCCAAATTTCTTAATGTTCTAAATTCATTCATGCTCTTCACAGCATTTTTACTTCTGAACTGCAGACACATGTGTTTAACAGATTGACTGTTAGATGCATAAAAAAACTGTCTGGATGGCCATGTCCAAAGAGTTCCTCAAAACCCAAGTGGCAACCTAAAAGGAGTAGTGCTCCTTAAGGGTCCAGTACTATTTCAGATCTTCATAAATGGCATAGTGGGTGGGATTGACTGTTCCCTCAGCAAGTTTGCAGAAGACGCTGAGCTGAGTGGTGCAGTGGATTCACTTGAGGGAAAGGACATCATCCAGAGGGACCTTGACAGACTTGAAGAGTGGGAGTGCTCTGTGGTCTCGGTACAGACCACACTGCACCTTTTCAATAGATAAAGGCAGCCTATGGGCACGACAAAGCCAGACTTTTACCAGGACCTATAGTGATAGGAGGAAGGGTAGCAGTAGATTTAGGCTAGGAAAAAGTTATACTGAAAAAGCTTGCTGAGACAAGTTGTGGAAGCCCTGTCATTCAAAGTGTTCAAAGCCAGATGGGATAGGGTTTTGAGCACCCTGACCTTGTGAAAGATGTCACTGGTCACAGCAGGAGGGTTGGACTAAGGCCCTACTAACCCAAATAATTTTGTGATTCTATGGTTCATGTAGTTCTGCACTTTTATATTGGTGATATATACGGTCTATAGTATTTAAATTTCTTAAGAAGAAATAAGCAAATTAAATCCTCTCTTCCATTTAATAGGAAATGGGTCTGAGAAGAGGAGGAAAGTTCCTGAAACCAGTTTTGTTCACTAATGTCATTGAGAATGTTAGCAATTCATTTTTCACAGCGTTTCTTCATTTAAAAAAAGTCTTCCAAGCAGTTTTCTTTTTCCTACTTACAGTATATATTCTTTTGGGTTAATTAGAGCAGTGGGGTTAATTGACAGGCTTTATATTGTTACAATACATACTAGGCTTTAAACGAAATTGAAGGAAAAATACTAATAAAGGGGGAAATACTCTTTAAATTTCCTGTTGATGGCTGTTATTGAAAAAAAAAATGTATTTGGTACTCTAGGGGAAAAATCATAACATGGTTTATGTAATCCTTCCTTAGATATTCAATAAGGTTATGTTGATTCAAAGCTCTTCTTAATGACAAAAATCCTCAATAAGCTTTGCATTATGAGTCGTGATTAAAGGCAAAAGAAAAAGAAGTTGATTGCATTTTTTTTCCTGTCAGGAGCATCATGACAAACATATATTTTAAATTCAAAGTGCAGCTGCATCAAACCCAACATGCAGACTTCCTGCAATTAACTCAATAAATTCATCACTCTGCCTTAATTACAATGCCACTAGCTAGCATTAGCTTGAGCTGTAGTTCCAAGATACAGAAAGATGTTCCTGTCCTCCCACAGGCTAATCCTGTTTCTTCTCATTTGTAAAGTTGGTTTGTTTTGCCAGTGGGTTTCTTTTTTTGTTGTTGTTGTTTGTTTTGGGGTTTGTATTTTTATTGGGGGAGCAGTTAAGAGGGTTACTTTATAATCTTGTGGGAGGGTTGGGGTTTTTTTAAAATGTGCATCTATTTTATTAAATACTGTACAATGTGATTCTTTCTAATGACTCTTAGCTCACATACAGGAAAACATAGTTGGAGGGGAAGTATTTAAATTGCCCTCACCTCTCAAGGCTATTTTAAATTTACATTCAAATGCAGCATTTTTTATTTAATTGCAAAAACACATTTAGAGAACATGGAATGAAGGATTTTAAAACATTCTTTCTAAGGGAAAGCCTCCTTAGACTCAGAATCACATAGAACACTTTAAACTTCTGATCAAAGATAACGTTTTCAGCATGAAAAATTATACATGTGAACAAGACAAAAAGGTTATTTGAGTCATTAACTGCAACACTGGAAAGACAGGTATATATATATTGATATAATGCTTTGCCTCAAATTTGCTTTATAATTTTTGCACATTTAAAATGTGTGATGTTCAGGTTTCAAACACGTTTTCAGAGAGTAAAAGGACAGTCTAAAGTATATTCAATAGACAATACTTCTTTAACCATCAAAAATTAACAAGTTGGCTATGCTGATAAAATTCCATGTCTGGCATGTGGCAGAACATGAAGGAACATGTCTTTAAAGAAGAATTATACAGTGAATTCCTCACAGTGTTTCTGTACAATGTAATAGCTGCAAACATCCCCCCCCACCCCCCAAAAAGAAACCACAAACAAACAACAAAAAAAGAAATCCCCATGAAACCAGGAAAAAATATTTAAACCAGATTATTCAAACTTAGAAGTGAGTTAGGAAAAATAGACTTCAAAATTAAACCCAAAATTTCATAAGCAGGTATTAAAGAGTACACAACAGGTTTTGAAATGTCTGTTCCTCTTTATGTGTTCAGTTCTCTCAAGTACTTTAAATTATGTGTTCCCTCTTTTTCTAGGTCCTTATTTTCAACAAACAGCATAAGAAAGTGAAGGAACTTGTGAACTTCGCACTTATATGGGAGAGTGAAATGTGGGAGTAATTGTTCAGTTTTCCATCACATTCATAAGAGGCTGACATTTCTTTTTAATGGGAAGGATAACTGCCACACAATAGGATGAGCACTGAAATGAAGTTTAGTATCCTAAAACAGATGGATGTATCAAACAGTCTTCTACTTAATGACTGCTATAGCAAATAAAGCCATTATAGCAGTCTTTGTGAAAATGAGCTCAAGAATAAATACACATTTGAAAAAGCAATTGAAATACCAGTATGATCAGAAAAATTATTTCACTAAATAAAATTTTCCTAACTATTTATCTAAGAGCTTAAAACTGCCTAGTCAAAATCTTGAAGAGAACATCCAGAGTTATTCTGGTGCTGTCCCCAAAGCCCATCGTATCTTTGGAATATCAGCCTTCAAAAAAATGTAGTGCTATGCGATTTAATTTTGCTAGCGGAGTGCACAAAGTTAACAATGAGTTAACAATCATCTAATTTGATTTCTGACTCTTTTTACAGCTTTTAAGCAAAACTGAGAGTAAAACTTTGACTGAAAGCTAGTATGTCCATTTTCAGCTTTCTGCAGTAAGAAACACTATAGAGATATTCAAAAACCATCTGGACATGTCACAGCCTTGAGTGACATGCCCTGAAGACTCTGTTTGATGGAATAGATGACCTCCAGTGGTTCCTCCAACCTTACCCTTCCTGTGATTCTGTGAAAATGATTTCACTGTTCACAGCAGGGACAGTCACCTCTCCTTGGGGTCTGCTCACATTTCCTGAATGTACTCAATATCTATGAGCTAATAATTGTGTGACAGTAAGAAGAGTTCTGGGAATATTAATTCTCTGTGTTTAGCATGGTCTTGTTACCTCAGTGTCATAAAAACTCTGAACTGTTGGTGTCAGTCCCTCATTTACAGTTCTAACATTGCTTAAGGATAATGGAAAGCCTTACACAAACTTGTAAAGCTTAACAAGACAAAGGATTTTTAAATGGGTGTTTTATGTGAGCTAAGTGAGGGGTGAAGCCTCCAGTAATAGTTCATATTTCATGGGGACTTGGTTTTCATGAAATCATCTTGGTGTCATCTTTCCATAATACATCCATAATACAATATCAGTTCATTAAAATTCAATGCAGCACTGAACTTGGTCAGACCAAAATGGGGCTGAAAAACCTCATGTCTGATGCACAGATAACCAGACCTTATGAAGGTGAAACTAGTTTTCAGTATCTGTACTGTTCACTTGATTGATTCCATCTTAGAAGTCACGTGGCTTAATGTTTCCTGCATGGCCTGCCACTGTCATGCAAACATGACCTGATAACACATTGTCAGGACTACTCCAGAGAGCTTACAGCAATCTAAAATCTTTTCACGGAGTGTGAAGTTCCATCTGAAATGTGCATATTTGATAAGCAGTTCCTGTTCTTCTATCTTTCATTTTCAGAAAGTTAATCTTCTGTGCTCCACTGAATCTTGTGTCAAAACGATCTGGCTCAAAAATGCATCAGGTAGCCCAATATCACTGAGACCCTGGGAACAGATAGGTTTCCTTTCCCATAAGCGGACACCTGCAAGAATGGGAGTAGCAATATGTTGTGCTGCTCAGTCCCTTTCAAGGAGATGCACTTTCAGGTATCAGGATAAAAATCCTTTTGAATTCAGTTCTATTACTGTCTGGTCCTTAGGGTTAGGCTCAGTTACAGAATATAAACCATTTTTCCTCTTGAAGAGGTGCTCTTAGCAAGTGGCCTGTGCTGTGTATGAAATCTATTTTGCCCATTGAATGTCCGTACATGATCTCAGTATTTCCCAGAACAATTTCAGGCAATGACAAGTTCCATGGATTATCACAGCAGTGCTTTGCTACACCTCTAGCACTCAGCATTTTGCTGTCTGAGTGTCTGTCCCCACACTGTCAGGGATGACCTTATCTTTCACACCACACCAATCAAATCTGTGTGATAACACCAGCTGCCTCTGCTATTTATATTGAAATAAAACAATCAGTTTCTACATTCGCAAACCCAAATGTCAAGCCGCAGTACTTTATGTGGCCTGCAATTTGCTAGTCATTCACTAACCTCCCCTGCATAAATCACTCCTTAGTTTAAAACAGTAATAGTTTAGTTTTTAATGTGAGAAATAGTTTGCCCACAACACCTCAGAAGTTGCCCTAGTACCTCACAATGGCCCATGCAGCAGATTTGCCCTTGCTTCTGGAAATAGTCTGGGAGGAGAAACTCCGGAAAGACACCCTGAGTTACAGAAATTCATTCCTAGGTCCTCTTTAACAAAATCCAGTATTTCTTGCCCCATAAATCACCTGGAAGGAAACTTATCTTAGTTGCTTCAGCTATTTCACAGCAACTCAATGTTGGTTTTTTGCATTTGCAGCTATTCAAAATAAATTTTTCTGCATTTTCTAATTATTCACTAGATTAAAAAAAAAAAAGGAAAAAAGTGAAAAAATTAGGGATAAAATATCAATATTTAATTTCCAGGTAAAAGGGCTGATAATGCAGGTTAATCAAAGCCACTGACCTTGGTGCAAACACTAGATAATGCTGCATAATACAACACACCAAGGGAGGGATTGCAGTTATACTATTTAGATTGTGTGAATGATATTTGAAAAATTGGTCCTGAGCACTATTAGTTTTCTTTATTATTTTACATGTAGTCAAAGGAAAGTTCTCTTAAACACATTTTGGTAGACAGCAACACACTGTCTTTGCATCAGAAACAATGTTTCTTTGCTTTAGATGTTCTCACATCTGTTTTCTGGTTGAAATGAGCAGGGCAGGAGACTTTTTCTCCTTTTTAATGCCTTTATTAAAAGCCATCAGGTTAAGACTGGGAGGCTTAAGGTTAAGACTCCGCGCGGCCTACTCCGTCGCGGCTCCCAGGGTGACTCAGAGAAGGAGGAATGTGCAGCTTTGTCCGCTAAAGGGCAGAGCTGCGGGTCCTGTCCTCATGAGAGCAGTAGGCATAGCCCCATGTTATCATTTTCGAGTTTTCTAGCCTCAGCCTCTTGGCTTCAGCTGAGGTCTTTGCTCAGGGCGAGGGGCAACAAAGGTTTTCAGCATCTCTGCAGGCTCAGCACTCTGTTCCTCACGTCCAGACATCACTCTGATCTCTTAATTCTGTGTTGGCTCATTGTTTTCGGGATCCTTTCTGTAAGTTTGGTGGGGTAGCTTCCCATGGCATGCTGGTCCCGAGGTTATTTTGCATTCTCTCTGATGATCCCCCCATGTCCCCTCCTCTCACAGTCGGGAGAAGCGCCATCAATCTAGCCCCAGATAGGGCCTTACCGATACAAAAGAAGCAATTAACAAAAACCACCGGTGATTACAATAACAAACAGGTAGAACTTCACCCTGGCAGCAACTAGTTTAACTGGTTTCACTCTGCAGCCCTTTTTTGTTTTTCCCAAAAAAATGGGCAGATTTTTTACTTATAACATAATGACAATCTAATTCTGCTGGAGTGATGGATTTTGCCTTTTGAGATGTGTGCTTCCAGATAAGATGGGAAGAGATTGCCCAACATGCACTCCCATTGGGAGTGAAACGCCTAACATTTTTACTCCCAAACATTTTTACTTCCAAATCATGTCAGTGTTTTGTGTCTTTCAAGGGTTGGAAGCAAACCATGGAATTAAAAGAGTGGAACCCTTCTCCACCTTGACTCTCCAAGAAGACAGTAACCTGCACTGTAACTGTATGCCATATTCACTGTACAGTGTCCTCTCTACACATTCACAGATCTGCTAAACATTATTAAACAAGAACTAGCTGCACAGTGCAGTGATGAATCAAGTTTTAACAGGAAGCAAGAGCTGCTTTTCTAAGCATTTGAAAGGGGTAAAATGGGAGAATGAAACAACGATATTTTATTTCCAGTCTAGCCTGCAGCAGTGACTTGACAGTGAGACCAGTGAACTCTCTCAAAATTATTTTGAAGCTACCCTGAGGCAAAAAAATCATCAAGATGGAAGAGCAGAGCTAAAACATAAAAACAAGCTTTTCAGCAGCAGAGCCATCATCCCCATTAATCACACTAGCTGAAAGACACGCTTCTGTCCCCCTAAACTCCCTTTAAAATTACTATTTATAGTACATGTCATACAGTCAGCTAGCTCTTCTAGGTCTTTTTTTAGTATTTAATAATACAGATTATTTTCAGCACACTACTGGATTTTCCACATTCAATTGCAGAAATACCACATAAAACACTGCACTTGACCAGAGCTTCTCTGAAATTTTAAAATTTAAGTTCCTTGTAAGAGAACAAGGTCCAAAGTTACTGAAAGTCAGCTCTTCTAAAGTAAAAACAAAGAAACAAGGAAAACCACCCAAAAAACTGAACAAAAAGCTATGCCAGAAAACAGTAAATACTTCCAAAACCAAATTTCTAGCTATATTTCAAAGCTAGACCTAGATTGTCATATTACATACAGGTAATTGACAAGTAAAAATTGAAGTTGACAGTTGAAATACCCAGTCCAGTGAACATGCCGATTGGAGATATCAAATTCCTCTGAATCAGGTCCTCAAGACCAACTAGAACTTGGAATAGATATACAATGCTCAGGACAAGAAGGAATTGAAGCACTGGTTGATTCAGCCATTTTGTCTGATTGACTGACCTGCTAGGTCCCAGTGATTCTGGCAACACTAATTGTCAACATTGAAGATTATTTCTCTTGTGATGCACTTTCAAATCCTTAATTATTTTTTAAAAATCTCTAACACATATTCATTTTGGTTATTGGCCCATTTGAGAAATGGGGTATTTAGCCCGATGTACACCATTAAAATCATACCTGTGTGGTACAGGAGATAAGAAGGTCCCATAATAAGTTAAGCATGAAGAAGCAAGGTCTCTTTTATCTCAAAATATACTTCAGCTTGCCTTAAACAACTTCATAAGTTATAAACTCCCTCTCTATTGGATTGTAAGGGGCTATTTCTTCCTGGGATTTTGAAGATTTCTCAACAGAGGCATTTATAAGACATTGCTACTTTTCAGTCTCACCAGCACTCACCTGCTGTTTCACAACTTATCTACTAAAGTTCTTTATAACTTCTCTACAAAGTCATAATTTGTTAATTAATAACTGTAATCAGAATTTAATATCAATAATACAACTTATGGACAGACTCTGTTTTGTCTTCCAGTCACATTTACATAATTGATAGATCCCAGCCTTACTTAAATAAGATTTGTTAGACCTTTAAAAATCAAAGCTTGAAATACACTAACTATATTTATCATAGTCTCATGAATATCTAGAGAGGTTTTATTTTTTTACTTTGCATTTGCACTTTTCTTTTTGTTTGAATACCTGGATTTTACTCTGCCAGGAGAAACAAATGTTGCTTGAATTGCGTAAGTGCCATCTAAAGGCCACAAGTACCCAGGGGGACCAACCTAGATCTTGATTCTACAGTCAGCATTTTGGCTCTGCTCGGACAAGGCAGTTAGACACAGGCATAACATTAAACACCTAAATAGGTCCATTGGACATTAGCAATCAGACAAATGAGAATGGAGTTATTAGCAAACAGAAGATTTCCATCCCAATTGCAAAGACACGCATCATTTGTTTTGTTGGGTTTTTTTTTTCCTGCCTCATAGTGCTTAAGAATTTTTAAGGTTGTTTGTAAGCATTTCACAAATACTCAAGTACTCATAAGAAGAACACTGCTGATCTTGAAATTAACCTTTACAGCCTGACCAGAAATGTAATCTCCTTAGTATTTTCTGCACCCAACTGCAGTGTGATTGTATTTGGAAGCAATAAATTTTCAGTGCAGACATTTCATTGACTGTTGTGGTTAATTTGATTTGGACATGAATTCCCTGCAATCACAGACTTTGTAATGGTGTGACACGTGTAAATTTACGAGTCCTAGGCAACATAAGGGTAACTTAAACAGGAACTACCTTCAAAATGTTGCTGAATTACCTTGATAACACCTCAAAACCAGCAACAAGCATAGTTAATTGTGGCAATAAAATGTGTGAAGTTAACTTGTGTGAAGTATGAATATGAAGATTATGGACTTTGTCAGGCTAGGTACTTCAGGGGCACAAGAAAATCATGCTTCTTTTATCCTCACTGTCACTCAATGACTCCAAAAAATGAACTTAAGGCTCTAGCTAGTAAGAAGCAGTATGTCCTGCTCTTCAGGCACTGTCTTGGTACTTCCTAACATTTCATGGACCACCTGCAAAGGAAACAGGCATTACTGATCTCCAAGATCACTGAATGAGGATAAGCACCTCAAGCACTCAGATCCTGTCCCTGTGGCAAACTGGCAGCTCCCCTCTTACAGATGTATGTTTGATTGAAAAAACAACTTATTCAGTGCAGCAAATGCAAACCATGAGAGAGAGGAATTTTTTCCCTCCATTTCCTTAGTAAGTCACAAAGAATTGTGTGGCTGTGTGCTGAGCCACCTGGTTTTGGCCAAGGTAGCATCCAGGTACTTTGTTTTCAGAAGGCCCACAGCTACGTGTTTTGAACAGTATTGTTATGCTGTTATGGAGAGTACCAGCCATGGGTGTCTGTGACCTGGCTAAAGTCCTGCCCTCACTCCCACCACTTCACTATCCAAAGCCTGTTATATTCTGCAGCTGTGGCAGATTTGCTATGCTAGATGCATACTGACTGCCCAGGGGCACTCAAGGGATTAATGAGTAGTTTTGTAGCCAGCCCAACCCAAGAATCCCATGAATAATCAATGGTACTTGAGGCTCTTCGGGTAATTGAATTGCAAACCTAGTAATAACTAGAGATGTATCAGCAGCAGAATTATGCTTATGCCTGGCTCTAAATGTACAGACTAATGAAAAAAACTACTGATTGTGAGGATTATTAATCTACTTCTATACCTGTATTAAAAAAGGAATCTCTATAAATTTGTGAATCTGATTGATGTTCTTCCTCTCTGAGTCACCCTCTAATTGTGCTTAAACCATGTGATTCTAGTACACCCAGTGGCAAGATTAAGAAGGAGGTAGAACACAGTAAGATTATACATATATTTTAAAGATGTAAGGAAAATTTAACACTAGAAAACTGATTTTAATGAGTTAGTCATGGGTAAACAGGTTAACAACACCACATGACTAAATATTTCTCTGTAGAATGATTTCTAATTACAATAAGTTCTCCTGTGGACAGAGAAAATCAGCACCATATCTCAGATTCCCTTTCTTTGTAAAATATTAGATTAGAGCATTGGTGAATGTTAAAATTTGATGACTGAGGAAAGAGGTATTTTTTAATGCATAACTAAAATCAGTATTGGGAATATTTTTTTTTTCCTCTGTGACCAATAATGTCAGGAGATCAAGCAGTTAAATCAACAGGCACAAGCAAGAGAGAAGAAGAATATTAGTCACAATTTTATGTATATTTAACTCCTGAAGGAGCAAGTGTGGTTTACACAAAAGTTAAGGGATTATTACGTCTCTGGAAAGTAGAGATGGCCAAAATTTTAGTACAGACCTTGCCATTGTTCTCTGTAATGGCATCGCATTTCTCATATGGTGACTAGTTTTCCTCTTGATTATTTTCAGAAGCAACAACTGGTGTTACTGTATAACCATTAACAAGTGGTGTCTTCCAACCCCATATTTCCATTGGTTTGTCAGAGAATTAGCCATGCTCTGACACAGGATTCTCCCTTTGGTGAGGTAAAGCAACAGCCACCTGTGATTTAACAAAGCAGCTGCCCCACTGTAGGGGAACATCATAGCACAAGGGACAAGATGAAAGGAAGGGACTTCCATTTTCCTGCTTGATTTGTCACAAAGAGTATTTCTGTGATACCATTACAAACTTTCTGTTGTTCTTCAGAATATTCCTGATCACTCAAGAATGATAATTGCTGCTTCAACTGTTTGTAAGGCTATACCACAGCTGAAGAGATGGGTGTCCCAGAGGAGGTGGGGGAGCAGAAAAAGAACCATAATTGTCTTTACCCATCCTTCAAGTCAATTACTAGTTGTGCTTACAAAGCAAAATTAATGACCTCATAGAATTCACCTTGGCAGACATCAACAGAAAAGCTGTAATTGACCATACTCAGTTATTTGTAATAGCAAATATTAAAAAGGTGCCTCCTCATCCATCTGCCTGAAGAGGGCCTTTTCCCTATCCGCTCCCATGTACTGCTACTCCAACTGCTATGATGCACTGCTGGTTTTTGTAATTCACTTTTTTGGTTAGGCCAGGTTTTTTCCCACTTCCTCAGATAACATTTATCCACCATATTTCAGAAAAAGCTCTAAGAAGCAATGTCCACCATTTTTCTCCTGTATATGTATCTGATAACACAATACCTGACTACCTAGAGCATAACACAAAAAATTTGTCTTCCTAACTCTGTCTTCTTCCTCAATAATATAAATTTAATAAATGCTGAGCCTTAACTAAGGCTTTCATGTGAAATCAGAAGAGGCATACTATTCAAAAAATTACAGTCTTCTTTAGCATCACCTGAATGCTGAAGACAACTTCCAGTTTTACTGGGAAATTCTCAGATTATAGCTGCTGTAGAAACACAGGCTAAAAAAAACCAATCTTCATCTCAGTAGATATTTACTCCCATGAAAACCCAATCAGAATGAAGATAACAGGCAAAAGGATGCTTTTAGCACTTACTGAGGGTGGGGAGTAACCTAGTAGTTGATTAGGATGCAGTATTTTCCACACTATATGCTGGGATTATGCAGCTACACAGAGGGGCATGTTAGATCCATAAGGCTGTAAAAAGAACTGAAATATTGCTTGACTGAAACCTAACAGTGAGTGCATTGAGGAAGAAAGGGAGAATGGTGGATAAAATACATCAATGACTTCTAAGCAGGGAGTGGAACTTAGGATTCAGTATATGCATATTGTTTTTTCTGTATTTCATGTCCTTAACAAAGAACAGTAAGTGTTGCAAAAAATACCTGGTCATTATGGGTAATATCTGCTTCTGAGCCTTCAAATGAGGAAAGGACTTAAACAGTGTGACTTTGGTGAAAAAACGTTAATAAAGATATGAAAGCCTTGTTAATTTGTCCATCCACCTCTGTTTCAGTTTTCTGCCTTCAAACAAGTGTTTGCATTCTGCATTAGCATGGGCCTGGCAGAAAGAGACAATTGCCTTCAGGAGCTTGATTCTGCACATAGCAATTCCATTTCAGAATCAACAGAATTGCACAAAATCCTCTAAACTGGTTGAAAACTGT